>NW_027282300.1:162500-320428 GCF_046629955.1 Centroberyx affinis | reverse complement strand
TATATGAATGGAACACAGAAAGTAAAGAAAGATGGAGGCACTTACACAGAAGCCAACAAAATACACCCAGGCATAAAATCACGTGCACCCTCTCTCTCTCCCTCTCCCTCTCTCTCTTTAATACACACACACACACACACACACACACAAACACACACAGAGGCACATTGTGTTTGAGCAGGCTTTAGAGCACTGTTGGATAATTGTTTGGCAGACGCACCACTTCAGCACCAGGCAATGCTGCGAGTTGCATTAGAGGACCGATGAGGAAAGAGAGGGAGGGAGGGAGGGAGGGAGGGGAGGGAAGGATGGGGGATGGAGATGGGCAGGAGGACGGGGGATGGGGTGAACATGGAGAAAAGGTAGAGGGGGGTTGTAGTGGATGGAGAGGGAGAGGCAGATGATGAATCATATTGTATATCTGTGACAGAATATGATCTTCTACGGTCAGCAGGAGGATTCTCATGAGCGTTTGTTCACACTTTCTACTCCTTCTTCTTCTGTGCATTATACAATCATTTATTCTCAGCGTGGTCTCCATGTGTTGCACAACCCTTTGAGACCAGTGCCGTAGTGTGTGTGTGTGTGTGTGTGTGTGTCCACCTTGATTTGGGCTCATCAGCAATTCACCCTGAATAATGGCTGTGTCTGCCTGAGATGTGTGGAATAATTAATACAGCTATTATTGGTGGGTGGACACAACCTGTCAATCATATTGGCCCACCATAAAAAGCAGCATGTTTGTCATCACGGGCTGTTGCTATGGCAATAATGGATGGATGGTGATGGATGTTAAGCCTGATTTCATGCCATACACTCATCAAAATCCTTTTTTTGAAAGCAACAGGGATACACAGGCACGAATACACACAAACAGACAGACAAACAAGCATATACTCACACAAGCACCCACACACACACAAATACACACGCAGATATTCTTCAATCTTCTTAATGATACAATATGTTGCACACACACGCATTTACACATTATCCACAGGCAGCGCCATGGCTCTCCTTTCTCTATGGGTCTGTGTGAGGGGAAATGACATTACAGCACAGACACAGGAAACATAATTCCCTTTCTGTAGCGATGTGGGATCACAAATGAGTTCACAATACGTTTCCCCCCCCACCCCCCACCCCCACCCTTCCCCAAAATGATAATCCACTGGTCTGGTCTCAGAGGCGTGGTGAACAATGAGCTGAGTGTAAAAGAAACAGATTGGGACAGACAGACAGGGAGACAGACAGGCAGGCAGACAGGCGAGCAGGTGAGATTAGTGGTGTAATTGAGATTAGCAGAAGGAGGGGAAGTGGAGATTGCGCAAAGGTTCTAATCTGCCTTGTGAAACAAACCGGTGGAACGCAGGGTTTCCACGGCCTGTGTGCTTCTTTCTATTCCCCCCAGCCTCTGATCTGCTACGCCATATATTAAATCTGATACCCACGCCTGCTTATATTCAGGGAGAGAGAGTGGGGTAGAGAAAGAGAGAGAGCGTGTGTGTGTGTGTGATTGTATTACCATGTGATGGATGATATGTAATACTGCTTCCAGTCAAAGGTGAGTATGAAAGAATGTGTCACTATGGGAGATTTCTGATTTGCCTGCTGTTCACAGAAGGAAATTACAATTTTTCTCTCCCTCTCTCTCTCTCTCTCTCTCTCTCTCTGTCACATGCACACACACACACACACACACACACACACAGAGCAGATCAATTCTTTCCTAACTGTGGTGTTACACAAGGTAAAAAGTGGTTACACAATCACACACAGTCAGGAAAAAAAGAGAGAAAAGTGCAGGACAAAGAAAGAGAGATTACATGAAAGTAGGAATGAAGGAGGGAGAGGAAAACTTGTCTGCGAGAGATTAATTTTAGAAAAGAGGGGAGAGAGAGAACATTTTGCTCCCTAGATCTCCTAGCCGTGTCTGCAACTCTACACTGATCATCAGAGAGCTTACAGGAGATTAGGATGCCATCCTGAACACAGGGGCTTGTTTTGTGTGACAGGCAAGCGCACACACACACACACACACACTCACACACACACTCCAGTAGCCCAGTACACAAATACAGACACACATGGGGGGGGTACACTTATACACACTCATAGTGACCCACACACACCCCATCCCGCTTACCTTCAGTCACATAGTTGTGGTCGGGGAGGAAGCCACGGTGGTTGAGCGTCGGGGTGGCGTCAGTGTCTTCGCCCATCAGCGGGGCTGGGGGGGGCGCCCGTCTCGGGGGGGCAGCGTGGTGGTGGCAGATCGGTGGCGGTGGCGGTGGGGGTGGTGGGGATGCCGGCCAGCACAGCGCCCATGCTGCTGCCCGCCGACGCCTCCTCAGCACAGGGGCGCAGAGCCGGGCATCCTATCCTTGTGGGGGACGAAGGGGGGTGGGCTGGGGGAGGGTGGGAGTGGGGAGGGGGAGGTAGGGGGTGGGGGTAAGGGGGTAAGGCCTGTCCCGGAGGAGGGTGGATGGGGCGGTGGAGTCCACACGGCCGCTTCTGAGAGACCAGGCCAGATGCAAACCTGAGCGGAAGAGGTGTATTTTGAATATGATTTCAAAGATATAAAGAGAATAAACACTACTGGTGCTGTGCTTCATTTCTATTGCCCCGGCACTCACAGGAGGACATGCCACTCGTGAGCTAACATAAATCAAACGTTCCTCATGTCCGCCCTGCTACTGCTGTGCCCAGGTCTGGCCAGGCTAATTCTTCTCTGCTACACACACAACCACACACACACAACACACACAACACAGAGCTGGGCAGCGATGGGTGCCTACTTCCATACGGACGCTCCAAGAGAAGCAGAGGAGAGGAGATGAGGAGGAGGAGGAGGAGAAGGGGGGGAGGGGAGAGAGGGATGAGCAGAGCCCCTGGTCTGTGTATATCTGCAGTGCTGCTGCTTCTGCAGTGAACACACACACACACACACACACACACACACACATACATACATACATACACACCGGGAACCTAGCACGTTAACAAACACACACACTCACCCACACACGCGGCAGCTTCTGGGTCAGGTACTCCTCAGTGGATCCTCCATGAATAACGTCTCCGTCTTTCTCGGTAGGTAAGTATCTCTCCCTCTCTGTCTTCCCTCTGCTGTTTCCAGTGTAAGGAGGAGGAAAATCCTACCGGCCTCGCTTTCTGCTGCAGTGTGAGCTCTGGCGTATGTGTGAAAGGCAGTGTGAGAGGTGGAGAGAGAGAGAGAGAGAGAGAGACAGGGAGAGAGAGAGAGAGAGAGAGGGGGAGGGGGGGGGGGGGGGGGGGGAGATCTGTCCTGCTGTGCTGGTACGTGTGTGATGCATCAGAGCAGGCCCCGCCTACTCCCCGGCCCCGACCAATCAAAGAGGAGCTGGGATCTGCCTGACCACTGACTGCAGGTGATTAAATATGAGAAACAGAGAGAGAGAGAGAGAGATGGAGAGAGGGATGAAAGAGAGGCTGGTAGAGCGGAAGTGACTGAGTGGCTGGTATAAGGAGGTGATTAAAGGTAGAGAGGCAGGAAAAGGGGAGATAGCAGGAGAGAGAGAGAGAGGGAGAGAGAGAGAGAGAGAGAGAGAGAGAGAAGGGGGAAGGATTCGGCTGACTGAGCGGCGAATGAGAACCATGGCACAGTGACTGCTGGAGGATTCACCTAGAGACATAATTCTATTAACACAGAGACACACTGACACACCACTGACACACACACACACACACACACCCTCAGACACACACACACACACACATACAGATTTCAACACACACAGAAAACACACATAATTCTGAATTTAGGATGCAGGTTAGCATAGAGGGGGACAGAAATGAACACAGACAGTGACAGACTCACACTCTCACACAGACACATACACACATATACAGAGGCTTCACTAGATGGGGGGCAGAGTGTGTGTGCGTGTGGGGGGGTGCCAGTGACAGTTGGTGCCATCTCTAGCGCTGGCTGTCTGCCACCCGGTTTTAACCCCCCCCCCCCCACAGCAGGGAACAAGAAGAGCTGTTTATCTGACTTACCCCAAGACTGCCAGCATAGCCCCCCACCCCTCCTTTCTTACCAATGACATGCTCCACACACACGCCACCTCCATATCTGCCCTCCTAACTGCCCCCCGCCAGCCTAACATCCACCACAAAGCCCCCCCCACTCACTGTACCCCGTACACACCTACTGTCTACATGCCCAGCCACCCATGCTTCCCCCACCTATTCACCCCAAACCATATGCCCCCCAAAATCCCTTATGGTCATATTTATGAACCCGTAAGGTGTGGCGTTCATTCCTTATTCAAAGTCCCATCAGTGCCAACTCTGGCCCGGATGCTGACCCCCCAAGCACAGAGGGTGAGAAGTGAAAAATATTGCAAATGTTTTCTAGTATTTGAATATGTATTTGTAGCTTTAGCCTACAAACACACATTTGCATGCATGATAACAATCATGAAGGTAAACACCAGAATTCCTTAGAAGAAAATTTAGTGGCACAAATTTAACTTATGTCCTATCCTATAGGAACTATACTTAAATAATTTTTTGTCTTTAAGTGGAGTTTGTAAACTTAGGAAATCATTAAAATCAATTATAAAAATGAGAAAACTTAAGGTACCGCTAATAGCTACTTAAATTCAACTTAACTGCAAATGGCTGAGTTTATTTTTATTTATGAGAGAAAACCCAATGGATACATTAACTGATCAACAGCTGAATAGAGATTAGAGACTCAATATCTTCTCTTTTTTATTTTCTCTCGTTTGAGATGATTATTGCACCATCCTTCCTTAGGTAGGAAAAATAAGACCTTGAAGTAACAATAAAACCTCATTTTGAGAGCCTCTTGCTTCCTTTATTTGCTTATATTGAAACAGAATATTGGGGCGGGACATAATGCAGGGAGGAATCATTCAAAAGTGTTAACCAATGGGATATCAGTTAGGGAGAGAAAGGCAGTTTTATTTGATGGGAGGGGCGGAGGGGTGGGATTGTTCAAACATCTGTGATGGTTTTATTGGTTGGAATTATTATGTACGCCTCCTGGTACACAATGATGTCACCACTAAAGATTGTCTGTTTTCAAGGAAGTAAAAGTAATGAGATTTTGATATACAATTACAATAAAATTATCGTTTGGCATGAATTGTCAAATAAATGTACGGTATCATAGAATAAGCTAAAAAGGTGAAAAAGTTATTTTTCATTTCAGTGTGACTTTAAGTGAAATTTTAATCAGAAAAACTTTGATGTTTTCTGCAACTGGGCACCTGCAGACAGAAAAAGAGGGAAGACAGGCAGGTAGAAAGACAGGCAAACACACACACACACACACACACACACACACACACTTTCCTAACAGACAGTGTCATTATCCTCATCGTCATCATCCTGATCATCATCATCATAATCCTCACACGTGACAGGTAAGTCCGGTTCAGTTTGTCCTTCCTAAGCTGCCATCCCTGACCCAGGGCCTGAGTGGCAGCGACCCCGGGTCTGTCTCCCATAACGACCGTGCCACTCATCCGTGAAAGGCTTGGCCCCGGACCGGCCCTGTTGCCGTGGTGATAGTGGAGCGCCGCCACCCTTGCTTGGACCCAATGCACTGGGGTGAATCTCAATGCTGTATGTATCCTTGAGTCACCTCCTTCAGTGGAGATAGTGGGGACAAATAGGGAGAAATCCATCACTCATTTATATCTATCCAGAATATCAAATCTACATATGTGGATGAGAATGAGACTGTATATGTATGAAAAAGGGTCAGACTGGGAGAGGAGACAGCAGTCTGCTGTTGAGGAATGGCTGTAGTGTCCTGACCGGGGAGATTAGTAGAAGAATCAGTGAGCGGAGCTGATGGACTGGCCTGCCTCCAGAGTCCCCACACACTGCCTCACACACTGCCCAACACACACACACACATCCAGCACAAAGATGACTCCTATCAGACAAACAACAGAAACAAGAAAACAAAATGAAATGAAATGCGATGAGGGGTGATTCACAGCTGATCTGTTGAATCACCGATGACTCACGACTGATTCACAGACCAGTTGCCTTGTCACATATCAAAAGGCGCTGACCCACATCAGAAACAAAAGGCTGCAAATGACTGTTCACTGAACTCTAGAAATTCAAACTGTCCATATGTGCACAGAAACAGTCGAATCAGAGTCTCAGCCTCTGATACACATAAATGGACTTTACCTAGAGGGAGGGAGTGCACATGGAGAACCCCCAACACCCAGCCGGCATGATAATGATCAGGCGTCATCATTCATCAGGAGCACCGATGCGTCCAATCAGATGTGGCGATGCTTGTGACTGTCTGTCTCTGTTGACCTGGTGCTCCTCTTCCTTCCCACCCCCACTCCACCGTGCAGACACAGGGGTTGCCTAGCAACCCAAGAGCAGCCTATGGAGAACACACACACATGCGTGTGCTCGTTCGCACAGACACACACTCGGAAAACCCAGCAACTCTGAAGGAGGAAGATAATGAAGTCCCACTCCACCCCACCATCACGCTCTGTGCTCCCCAAACATGAGAGGGAACGGAGGGAAGGTTGGGAAACACACTCCCAGTCATCCGCAACCCCACTGCCTGGAGGAGATTCAACCCAGTAACCGTGACCCAGTGACTGCTCCTCGGTGCCTTGGATACACACACATACACACACGTGTGCACATACACACAGAAACATGCACACGCAAAGCCCAATGCCTGAGCAAAAAAAAAAGCTTTCCCTGCACTGTAAGCATTCAACTGCAGGCTTCATACATACATATACATCCAGTCAGTGTCTGCCATGTCATATCTACACCCAAACCCTCAAAATACTGTTTTCTGATCGTGAATGATTTGCGATGGATTTAAGGCCGGCAGCCATGAAATCTCCATTTCCAGCAGACAAAGGGCTTTAGCAGATGAAAGTTAAAAGCTCGGCAGCGTCTCCCCAGCCTAACACTATTAGCACATTAAGTGAGTGCTTAAATACAGTCAGCAGACGATGGATCATCTCAGAGGGCCTTGAGCGGGAGACAGCACTGTAATCCCCTAAAGGGGGGTTTCACTACAGTAATGGCAACCCGAATGAAACCGCAGCCCCTGGGGAGCGGTGGGACTGGCTAGATTATGAGCAGCCTTGGGGCGACGCTAAACCCCTTAGCCCCACCGCTGACAGAGGCGCACAACACACACACACACACAGAAAGAACCTGATAAGTGTACACACACGCAAACACGACCGCAACATGCATGCAAACACACAAACACACATGAGCATCCTTGAAAATGAAAACACACGGATATACACAGATGTAGTAAGACAGGCAGATGCACACACACACAAACACACACACACACACACACACAATATCCAGAGCTATAATTTGACTTTATAGCCCTTTGGATATTTGAATTTGAGTCCCCCCTGCTGAGCGGGGATAAATATTTCCTCTCTGGTTTACTTCTGTATGACATATTTGGGGAGGAGGGTACAGGAACGGGGTGTCGGGGGGATAATTTCACTCCTGGAGGATTGTGGGATGGTGATGGAATGACTCTTTTGGATGAGGGGAGGGAGGCGGCGGGGGGTTGAGAGTATTTTTTTTTTTGGGGGGGGGGGTTTCCCAGCAAATTCACCCGGCAGCCTGAGGGGAGGGAGAAATAAACTGAAACAGGGCAACATAAAAGGTAAACAGCATATTATAGCCTGATCCCTGCTGGAACACAGAACGATAACACAATCGGCCCGTGATAAAACACTGAGTAGGACACGGTTACCTGACAGGGTTATGGTTATTATGACCTGCCTGCCGTGAACACCGGCAGAATGCTCTAATACAGACCAAATCAAAGCACTGGAGGAATGGGATGTGGTGCCATTTGGTTTTTTTGGGGGTCAAATTACTTTATCCGGTGTTTGAGGGCAAAAACAGGCAAAACCCTTTATTTCCCCACACCGGCATAACATGGGATTTTATTTACACTTTGCCTTCATTCAAGCTGCTGTTTTGAGTTTGTGAAATACTGTTGGAAAGGTCTATATGCACCTTTCTTTCATGAATTCAAAACACCCATACACACTGTATAGAGTCCAGCCAGCCTGGTCAACTGTTCATTTGTTGCCTTTCCCTCAGGGCCAAAGCTGCTTAGGCCAGAAAGGAGATTACACATACCAAATATATAAACAGAAAACACAGCTAAGCCCATGTGACCCTAGCCTGTAAACATACACACACACAAACAGCTCTATTTTGAGACCCAAATCTGTCCATAGCTCTGTCTGACCCGACTCTTTTCATCCTTGCATAAATACTTTTATGCATGCACCTAAAAGGTCTGCGAGAGCGGCTTTTACTCAGTGGGAATCCCATCTTCTCCCATCAGTAGTCTCTCTCTTTCTCTCTCTCACACACACACTGCCCTGACCTCTGACTCACAAATCCATAAACAGGAAATCTGTACGACATTAATAGCGTGTGTGTGTGTATACGTCTCACTCGCACGTACACACACTGCACAGACTGCATCCCCTTTCAATTAATACTCGCCCATGCCCTATATTGGAGCCGGCGCGGGGTCGGCCTCAGGTTGCGCACCGTTAAAAACGAGCGTGTTTCATTTCTAGAGCATAAAAACCCAGAGGGAGAGACAGACACAGGTGACCTTGGGGGGAGGGGGGGTCATTGGGGGGTGGAGGGGGGGCACTGAATGTAATCTTCCAATGAGCAAACCAAGGACTCAGCAGCCTGGGGAATACGTACGCGCAGCTTGGCCAAGCCCTGCTCAGCATTTGAGACTGTGTGTGTGTGTGTGTGTGTGTGTGTGAAAGAGAGAGAGAGCGAGAGACAGAGACAAATGTCCCATCGACCTCCATAACCCACATACCCCAGGCATTATGCGGGACAAATAGGAGTGTAAGTAGTAGTAGTATGGTGATAGCAGAGAAATAGGATGCAATTAGTTGAGAAATCCCTCGGCTAGACAGCAACATATGGGTCATGTCCTGGGAAAAGAAGGCAGAGAGGCATGGGGGTGAAAATGTGGTGGTGAACTGTTAAGGTGTAAAAGGAAGTGACACTTTGAAATTGCACTCTTTTACACACACGTGCACATACACTTACATACAAGCCAAACAGCAGGAGAGAAATGGGGCGTTGGGCAGGTAAAGCGAGTGACCCAGTTCTCCAACCCCCTCTCTGCAGGACGTGTAGCACCCACTTTCTGACGCTGCCCGAAAAGCACGTGCTTACACACCAATTCTATGAAAGGGGATGGCATGATGACACAAATGCATACATCAGGGAAAAAAAGGTTGGAGAATTTAGGGCACATAGTTAAAACATGCTGAGAGCACACTTCTTTCAAAAAGATCTATTTGCTGTGTTGTCCGACACTCTGTGATTTGCTGCTGCGTGTTGACACTGCCTCCTGCTGGCTGTCAGAGTGTGGTGCAACAATTAGACAGGACTGCACAATTCACTCATTCATCTCATCCTGATGAGGAAACAAGGATGTTTGGGACCCTGCTGGATTGTGTTACTAGTACTACTGGTGATTTTATTGAACTGATAGGCAGAAGAAACTTACTTAACAGTTTTTTCATATTTTTTTGAGAATTGAGAGGTTATGGGGGGGCGTTTATGTGAGAGCTCTTGATCTCTTCTACACAATCTTCACCAATCATGAGAGAGAGGGGCCTTCTGAATCCAGATGAAGAAGTTCATCTCGCCATTGCATGCAATCCCGCATTCACAGAGAGCTTCTTCTTCTTCCCTTTTAACTACGGTTGGCCCACAGAGAGCTTAGAAAGTTTAAGGATCTTTTATTATTCATTCATTAATTTAGAAATGGATCATTTTGAGTCATTTTAGGTCCTTCATATAAAAAGGCTCATGATTGTTTTGTATGGGATCTTGAACACAATAGTAAAGAATTGTCAATGCCAGAATTCATACTTACTGTAAAGCAGGCTTGAGAATAAAATTTCCTACACTTCCTACATTAAGTAACTTCAATCTCTGAATAACTCACAAGCCTTGAATTGTATGCATATTGACTATCCTCTAGTAGGTAGCAAAAT
This sequence comes from Centroberyx affinis, assembly GCF_046629955.1. Taxonomy (NCBI): domain Eukaryota; kingdom Metazoa; phylum Chordata; class Actinopteri; order Beryciformes; family Berycidae; genus Centroberyx; species Centroberyx affinis. The sequence continues at coordinate 310,325 of NW_027282300.1, read as the reverse complement.
ATAACAACTTTAAAGTTATGAAATATAACTTCTTTGAAATGTTAGAACTTCAATGTTTCTGTAGATTAACTTTCCTCAGAATCAGAAGGTTCAGTCAAGACAGTACAACATGCACGCCGTTTTAGAACAATGCAATATACGAAGAAGTGTTGGCTGATTTTGTCTCCCTGTTAACAGCTTTTCCTAGCTTCAAAACAATAACTGAGTGAATAATAGTGTTTTGTAATTAACGCAGGTGTATTAAAGGAATATTTCCCCTTACCCCTTACAATTCTTCGGCTCCCATAAAATGCATGTTTGCACACATTTTTGAGAGCTGTATCAGGACCCCCAGCAGCTTTAGAGAGGCTACAAATAAAGAGGAATAAGTCTGTCACCAATTTTGACCTTAGTACCTAAAACAATTTCTTTGTACCCCTCAAGGACCTCCTACACATTACCTTTACAGGATTATTAATCATGTCATGTCATGACCTTGATGAATACACCGATGTGACCACTTCCTATACTAACTTCTGAGAACATGTGTATTCCATCTAAGTCTGTGATTACATACAGCAACAATAAGTCATGGTTTAGCAGAGAGATCAAACACGTGGAAAAACAAGCACAGTGTCTTTAAGACTGGAGACAGGGAACTGTATGTATCTGAATTTGAGAATGAATGCCTTGTTTTATTTCACTTTACATGAACAGAAACATGATGAATAAGAAACGTACCGTTGTTCTTTAGCAACACCATTATTGTACTTTCAATAACAAACGTTTTTCCGTTTTACAATACAGTCAGTATAAAAGGAAGTCAGAGGAGACGGGTAGTACATGAGCACAATATTCAAGGGAGAGACGCACTATCCTACCTCTGCATGCCACACAATAAAACGACCTAATACCTACTAGTGTTCCTTTATTGGCTTTATGAAATACATTGTTTTGCAGTTCTTTCACAAAACTGTCCGCAGATCTGTTCAGTGTTTTTTCCACTGACAGTGAAGAATGACACGGGGAGAGAGATAAGCTTATCCTGGATTAAAATAATTCCTTTTACAACAACAGCCAACATTTCCTTTTCATGGATAATCATATCCAAAGTCACTTACAGTACAGTGTAATGCATAGATAGCTAGAAATGGAATGGACCATCAAGGGGCTTTCCCCTTTAGCATGCTCCATAATTCTGACACCGACCCACATTGGGGAAAAAACATAAAATAACACTAACACGCCCAATAAAATTCTATTCCTTAACCCCATCCGTTGTCAAATACCACAGAATAAAATCTGATGGTGGTTAATTTTATGATTGCTCAACATCAAATTTGAACTTGAAACTTGAACTTGAAATACAAAGGCTGTAAAAAAAAATTGCAATACTTTCAACAGTTTGAAGTGTTAGTTTAAACCCTGGAGAGATAGGAAGCCTCAGTGGATACACAACAACAGAAGATCGGCTGGTCACTCCTACAGGATGCCAGAAAACACTGTATTTTGGTGGTCTGTTCACTGCGTTGATGCTTCAAAATTGATCCAAGTGTTTTGACTCACCACTTAACACCTCTAGATTGGTGCGTTTGTTGCTGTTAGCTTCTGATGCTTTCTATCTGTCCAGGGCTTTAAAAATCGGCATAGAACACAAGACAGACCACATTAGCAATCCTGGAGCAAATCAGTAGGGTCTGTTTTGCTAAACACAACTAAATTAAATTGCAGGACCATCGTTTTTTGTGTTTTCAAATGGGATTGGGGCCCATGTCTGGCTCCTGCTGATCATCCATGTAGTAGGGGTCCCCCTGGTGGACTCTGTGGTTATGCACCCTCAGGTTCCCCCTGTGGGCGAACCTCTTACCGCACTCTGTGCAGGCAAAGGGCCTCTTCCCCATGTGAACGTCCCGCTGGTGGGCTCTCAAGTTCCCGCTGCGGGCGAAGCGCTTGCCGCACTGAGCGCAGCCGAACGGCCGCTCGCCTGTGTGTGTGCGAGTGTGCACGGTGAGCTCAGAGGGAGTGAGGAAGCTCTTGTCGCAGAACTGACAGGGGTGCAGTCTGACCCCCGTGTGGCGTAAAAGGTGCCTGCGCTGGTGGGAGGGGTAGGTGAAACACTTGGTACAGTACGGGCAGGTGTAGGGCCGTCCGTTCCCTCCGCCGGGGGCCGGAGGGTGGCTGAGGGCGTTGGTGTGTCGGAGCGCGTGCGACTGCGTGTTGGACTGCGGTCGGAGAGGGTCTCTGTTGGCGAAGGAAGTGGCCCGCCTGGTCTGAGGCACGGGGACCCTCCCGCCCCTGTCGTCTCTGGGTCTCCACGGCGATTCGCCGGACTGGGCTTGGGACTGATCCTGCCGGGCCTCCCTCTGCCCTGCCACCTGGCCTTGCACCGGGTTCTGGTTGGAGTTCTGGTTCTCGGGCTCCTGGTCCAGGAAAGGGAAAGAGTTATCGTCGTCCTCGTTGCTGGTCTCGTCGGAAACGAAGCCGGGTCGGAAGCAGGGCGTGTCGGTGCCGGTGCTGCTGCTGGCGGGTCCAGAGCAGCTGGTGCCCTCCGCCTGGAGGCTCTCCAGACCGGACACCCCGCCTCGGCTGGCGTCCAACCCGGGTAACCACTCCCCGGGCTGGGCTAGGCTGGGGTCAGGCCTGGGGGAACAGCGCCCGCTCTGGGATATAGACAGAAAAGGGGTGGAGGCCTGCTCCTGCAGGGGTCTGTGGTCTGCACTACGACTGCCCTGATCCCAAAGAGATACTGTAGAGAGATCAGAGGAAAAGACAGCTGTTGCAATTCATCTTTTGTTATAACACCTGTACAGACTCAAAATATTTTAAGGTTATCTTGCTCTAGTATTGCAAAAAGTATTGCTAATAAGTGACTAAAGAACATGATCACAAGCTCTCTGTGGATGCACTAGTTTGGTTGAACAGATAAAGATTACTATCTGCACAGAGTTCTTACATTTAGCCTTGGCCTGTGTGGCAGACAAGGGGTCTATCTGCCTCTGGTCCCCAGCAGCAAGGCTTCCCTCTGGGGCCTGGACTGCCACAGACCCCGGGGTGGGCCGGGATCCTGCACGCTGTGGAGAACAAGTAGCATTAGGTCTGTAAAATGCAAAAAAAAAAGCAAGAGCAGGGAGTGGCTATAATGTCAGGTGATGCTGGCTGTTCAGAAGCTACAAAGATGTATTTGACAGCCAACTTCTGAATCATATTTTGACCGTGGTGAGGCATGAGCGGGTCTGACCTCATGCTTCACTAAGGCTCCATCCTGGCCTGTAGCCTCCTCTTTCAGCCTGCGGAGGCTCTGACTGAGCCCTTCCACTGGGTCTGAATGAGAGGACATATCCTTCCCCACAATCAGTCCTGTACAGAGAGAGAGAGAGAGAAAGGTTTATGAGTAAAGCATCTGGTACTAGTTCAGTTAAAGTATTCTTACATGATACACAACAAAGGACCGAGTCTTCATAGAGAGTCAATTTGAATCCAAAATGTGTTTGGGACACAGGATCGTGGAACGTAAGCCTGTGTCTCCAAGCAGTAAGTTCTTCCTTTATTGGCATTCTACACGGACATTAAACATTAAATGTTTTCAAGCCTTGGCGTGATTGAGACCAAGTCAGCTATCTCACCTGGTCCTGTCACGGTCTGCTGCCTCAGGCTGCCCTCTCCTTCTCTGTCTGCTGTTGACATCTCCCCTTCCTCGCCGCCACCTCCTCCTCCTCCCTTTCCCTTCTGCCTCCTCTCTGCTTTCTCCAGCTTTCCTCGGAGCATGGAGATCTCCTCTGCCTTCTGCGCCAGCTCCGCCTGCTGCTCACACAGGCTGCTCTCAAAGATCTTGGCAATCTCGCATACAGCAGCTGCCAACAACGAGTCCATGACGGTGGCCAGCTGAGCATGGAAGGCACTCCTCACAGACTCCATTGTCCTTTGTTTCAGTGATGATGGTAATGTTAAAGATGACTTGACACTACTCTGTTTTGCTCCTGTTAGGCCTCCAGAGGCAACTGTGGGACGATCGATCTCGCCAAGACCACCACCAGATGTAGACCTGTCTGTCCTGATATCTGATGAATTGCCCTGAGATTATGCCATGTTAAGAACTATGCCATTTCAGCAACCACCTCGCTGCAAATTACATTTATTGTTAAAGTCACGCCTGTGGTTGAGAGACTCTTGAGAGTTAACCTGCGTGGTCCAAATACCTCAATCAATGATTGCAAAGCAAGCTACTTTCGCTTGAAAGCTAATGTTATCATCTACAGCAATGACAAGTGACGCAGTCAGTGTAGTGGTAGTCATCTGCATAGTCTAATAAAATATACCGATTCCAGTGATACACTTATCTGCGTAGCTACAGGCAAACAATAGAAGTGTTATTGCCAAGTCGCCAATGTTCGTTAGCTTGTAAGCATGCTAGCTACCTCTGGCTAACGTGTAAACAAGGGAGCCAACGAAGCGTAGCCAGTGCTGGCTCGTTCTAGTTAGTGTCCTGGCTAGTCATGAAGCTAACTGGCTAAAGCAGATAAAACAACCAGACACCTCGGTCAGAAATAGTTCTTCAAACCCGATGACCAAATATCTTTACTGGCTTTCCTTAAACCGAAGAATACAGCCCATATACTTAGCAACCATAGTCAGCGATGTGGTGACTCGTCTCGCTACAGCTAGTAGGTCGAGGTAAGCGTGATGCGATGATGATGGCAAGTCTCGCGATAACGAAGCTACAGGGAAGAAACATTTCCAGATACTGCAGTGAGGGGAAAAAAGCAAAAAGCAGTTTAACAAAATGAATGACAACAATAAAGTGATGTTGTCAAGCTATATTATATTATTATGTTACATGTTCAATTAATAGGCTAATAATAATGCGGATATGTTGTTACTATTTAATATAAAATGTACATATTGCTCACAATAAAAAATGACTTAAAGGCTCTATCACACCCATATTACACACATTTAAAAAATATGCAGAATACGTAAGTCACGATGTAATAAAATGCATTTTATTTAGGTAATATGAAAACGTTATGATGACTCTAATAATTCTATTTTAATGTGTTAAAGAAAAATGATACAGTGGGGTAGTTATTTCACCCAATACAACCACAACCATGTAGAAGACTGTAAAAACAACCATACACCCCATACAAAGTAAACAGTTTGGAATATTGTAAAAAAAAATATATATATATTTTTCCTATCTTGTTTCAGAACACAAACCTCAGATTTATCCAATGTTTGAATGTGACAAGTTATTAAAATGTAACCTAGGCATGGAACATAAAAAAAAACATAAAAAGAAACAGTGACCCCTGTAAGTATTTGGACAGCAACACACTGATGTTTTGCCTCCAGGCTCTTATTACTTTGGATGTGAATTGACAGTGAATGTGAAGTAAAAGTGCAGTCTGTCGGTATATCAGGTATCAGGTATATCAGAAGAACAGGTTAAGACCTGCAGCCCTTATTGTCCACAGCCCTCCCATTTCAGGGTGCCAAAGGTATTTAGACAATTACTTTAAATAAAGTACACATTTTTAGTTTGTAATCAAAAATATTATTGTACATTTATTGTTGCCTGAAACCCAAAACCTCACTTGATCATATTTACAGTACTGTAATGTGAATATTTATATAGTCGTATTTTGAAATAGATGGTGACCGACCAGCTCTTTATTTCCATCCTCATTATAAAGGCTGAGGCTTTTACACTGGGCATTGAGGGATTTTATGCATACCTATTATAAGAATAACAATTGTTGACTAAAAATGACAATGATTAAAATCTGCAGAATAAGTGACAGTTTAAATTGAGGGAAAGAGAGAGTCAGCATGAGGAGCTAGGGAATGTGGCCTCAGTTGAGACAAAAATGAGCTCCAAAAAATACTGATATTACTGAATAATCAGGATTATTAAGATAAACTAGAACCATGACAGAATATCTTCCATTCTGTGTAATCTTTATAGTTTGCAGAAGTATGGCCCAAGAGTGAACACACTGATGAAACTAGTACTATTTTTTTTAAAAACAATTTGTCAAAAGTGGCAGAGAAAATCAGCGAGGCAGCCGCCTAAGAATGCTTTATGCAGGAAAAGCCCTGCATCCAGCGCAGTAAGAGCAGGGGGCCAAAACATCAAATGTGTCAACGTCCAAATAGTCACGATGCTAACTGTACACTGGCCTACATATGGGCACGATCATAGTGGTTCCTGAGGCGTCCTGAAGTGAAGAAGCCTTTGCCACAGAGCTGGCAGACATTCGGCCAGTCCTTGTGAAACTCCACCATGTGCTTGTTATACTTCATTTGCGTGGGGAACTGCTTCTTGCACTTCTGACACGAGATCACCCGGGAACCGCGGCACTTGTTTCTATGCATGCTCATTTGGGAACGGCACCGGAATGTCGCGCCGCACCTCTCGCAGCGGATGGGCTTCTCCCCTGTGTGGATGCGGAAGTGTTCGATCAGTAAGTACTTGCTGCTCAAGACCTTCTCACACACTGAGCAAGCGAACCCTTCAGAGATTTTTGTGCCCATGGTTTGCCAAACCATAGCTGTTTGTTTTTTGTCTTGGCTGCTGGCTAACTGAACATCGTTATGATGAGCTGTTGTGCTCGGGTCTTGGCCGAGCAAACTCGAATCCACTTGATTATCCTCGGACCCCTCTAAAGGCCTGGTCCATGCAAGTTCTCCGTTAGCCTCCCCGTACGTCTGCTGCTCTCTGTGGGCTTTGAACATGTGCGATTTCAGCGAATGTTTGATGCGGAATTTCTGTGGGCATATGGTGCAAGCAAATGGCTTCTCACCAGTATGAAGGCGCATGTGGTCTCTGAGTGTGAAGCGAGAATAAAACTTCTTGTGGCAATCTTGGCAGGAGTGCCGTCTGGTTTTCGTGGAAGTAGATGTGTCTTTCAGGAGAGAAGCTGGACTGTGGTCGTCGGAGGTAGGCATGCTTTTCTTGTTCACAAAAACTTCCTTTTTGCTTGGTGGGGTTGCTTTGTCCTCTTCGTTGAACTCAAGTTTTGGTTTTGGGGGTTTGACAGCCTTGGCGTTTTTGGACGCAATCATTTTCTTTAACTTCCTGCAAGACCTTTTGTGAACACCGAGAGCGCTTGGGAAAGGGAAAATCTTTCGGCACCCTTTGCACTTCTTGTGTGATCGTACGTGTACACTTCGGCCAAACTCTGTATCAAAGACCTTATCGCAGAACTTGCAGGAATACGTTCCACTTTCATTCACCGCCGTCTCCTGTTTTACAACATCTGCTGCAGATTCAGTCGCTGGGACCTTTCTTGTCTTGCTCTGTCTTGTCACTACATTTCCTTGTTCTGTCCCTAGTAAATCTCTCCGCCTCCGTCTCCGACCCACAGTGACTGGTTGGTGAGAATGCTCTTGTTTAATGGCTTGGAGCAGATTTTTGGCATTGTTTCTTTGTGGTGGCCGACCTCGACTGCAGCGTTTTGGGACAGGGAGAGGCAAGCTTTGGTCCTGGATGTGTCTGAGCCTCCTGCCTGATGACGAAGCTGTGGGAGAGAAGATTGGAAAGAGATTAACCTGTGACAAGTGAAAGAGGAGAGGTGGCACGGATACAACACCCATCAGTCTCCTATTTATCAAAATGACTGCACAAGGTAGACAGAATAGCCACTATGCTAGTTTCTAGTAATTTCTACGAAACTGATATTAGAAGTGTTAAAACCGGTTTTATAGCGTTTATGGTATTGCTTTGTGAGGCAGTGTGCCGTGGAGATGGGAAGGATGGTTGAGAGTGAGGAAGTGACCGGACTACATAACAACCTCACAGTCACTGACACACAGCAGACGAGGAAAGAAAAGAGAGTGAGACCATTTGATAGAGAATTAAAAATTGCACAAATAGTTGAATTTAGGAAAGAGGTTTTGATCAGTCGGTTCTGGAAGCATTGAAACAGGTCTCGACTCTCAACCCTACCCACTGTCCTCTCAAGTGTTATCGTCATTTCGGCCTCTCGGATTCTATCTGGATCCAAGATTTTTTTACCTTGTTAGCAAATCAATAAAGGAATGCATATGAACCCTTGAAAGCAAAAAATAGTCATATGAGCGTTAGAAGTAGTTAAAGGCAATCATTTTATTTTTGTTAGACTGAAAGGGGGCAGGATCCAGAATCCGGAATTTGGGCCATAATATTAGGTCGCTCTTGAGAGAACAATATCATGCATTTTAAACAGACTTTACCAGACAAGTTGACAGAGACAGCATTCTTACTTACAGCAACCGTCTTGGGGATTGTAGTTGAGTCTGAGTGTAAATGTGGGTGTGAGCGCGGGATTACAGCACACATGCTGACAATAGCAATAATCATTTACAGCACTCACTTTTCCTGGGTTTGTTGTCGACAGCTTTTGGCTGGTGGGATTCAAAGTCATCATCCTCCACCTAAAATATAGATATCATTGGTTATATCTCCAAGAATTAACAATGCAACAAAGTGCAAAGGATATGGTTTAGCTTCATAAGGAACACTATCTGCAACAGCAGAAATGAATGAGATGAACTGTCAGATGATTCTGTCAAAATGCCATAAAAACCTATATAATTTCAATAAAATGTTTGTTTTTCCAAATGTGAAAGAGCAGACCTATCAGCTCTGTTATAACACAGTGATAGACAGTAAGCCTCCACAAATGTTAGATTTTTTTTTTTTAAATAAAAAATAAAAACTCAGACTACCTCCAGAAATAAAAATACACAACAGCTCTAGCTATAGTGTTACATGTTGTTCAGGCCTCGTAAATTGATCCTGACAATGTGAGACAGGGTGTGTCCAGTATGTATTTGATTGGTTAGGCCTACCTATCATGTGCTTGTGACAATTTTCATTAGAACAGTAAAACACTGTCAGGGAAAAAGCAGGGAACTTACTGGGTTTTTATATTGAACACAAATTTCTGTTTCTATACTTTTTTTTCCTTATTTGTCAATCCAGGATGCATTTGATCTGTCCATTCCCGTGGAGCATGTGGCAATCATTGGTGGATTTGGATGCCTCTAATGGCTTATCAGATCTGCTAATTGCACATCACACCAATTACCCAGCCTTGTTTGACACAGCTCCTTGGTTATGATTATTTATTATTCACACTGCTGCTTGCCCCCTCCCTCTGAGGTTCTTGCCACTGCCACCAACTACTTTAATGGAGGAAAACGTAAATTCACTTAGTCGTGCTATTACTGTATCACTGAGCTTTCCTAGTATTCAAAAGACTTCAATCTCCTTGTTAAGATTTGAGACTTGCAGTCCATGCTTCTAATCTGCATCTTTAGACAACATGCATCATCAGTGGTTTCCTCTGCTGGTCTTTGGTGCTAAATTCTAACATCACCACGTCTAGACTTTCCTACACGGTCACACACACACACACACCTCCTGCTTGATGATTGGAATGTGCCACAGAGAGATGGACAGTGGGCGCAGGGTTACACTGGGACACCCGCCATCCTCCTGCCTGGTCCAGGAGGGCTGGACCGCCACGTTGTCACAGCCCAGAGGAGCACACCAGTCATCAGGTACTGCAAAAACACACAAATGATAACATTGTTGAACGGGGCTGCAGGATATTAACAAAGAGATAATGTTGTGGAAATTATGATTTTCTGCATCATTTTCCTTATCAACTGGAAAACGTTTTGTCAAAATTTGGAAAATTCTAAAAAGGCTTTTCCAACATGGATATGCAGTATGTTAGTCAGGAAATATGCACAAGACCAAAATACACTGTCCAGGAATTCATTTGAAACACCTTTCCCTCTTGGAAATAACTTTTTTGAGGGTTGGATTTTGATCTTCTTGGTACTGCGACTGTGCAGCCCTACTGGTCAATACAGGCATAGAGAAGGCTCAATCCAAAACAAGAGCCAGTCTATATGATTGCAGTAATTCACAGCTGAGTGAATTAAACCATATCCATAACAGGCAACAATATTGTAATTCGGTGAATACAAACACAGATAAGAGTTTTTCTGTTTACTGGTACCACTCAAAAAGCTGTGCTTGCATCCCAACATAAACTACCCTCGACAGTAGTAAACAGCATATTCTGTGAAGTTACCCATCTCAAACTGTGTCTACACACTGTACCTTCCACATCAATCTCAGGAATGATGGAGGTTTGTCCGGGGGTGTTCAGCCAATCTTCAGACTCTCTCTGCGTTTCGTCGTTCTCCGCTCTCCCGTCGTCTCCACCCTCTGTTTCCCTCAGTTTCCTCTCCACCTTCTCCAGCTTTATTTGTAGTCTGGATATCTCTTCTCCTTTCTGTACCAGCTCCACTTGATGGTCATGTAGGCTGTTCTCAAAGATCTTGGTGATTTCAAACGCAGCTGTCCTCAGTATTGAGTCCATGGCTAAGGTCACCTGTGCCCTGAACCCTCTCTTCAGGTAGTCTGACATCTCTGTAGATGACTGACAGCTGCTGCCTCAGGTGTGTGATACTCTACTGATCCCCTTAAGGAAACTCTCTTATCAGAGGTCAGAGGTCAGGATCAGTGACAGACCAGCACCCCTGGAGCTGGTAGGGGTTCAGTTTCTTGGGACACTTCAGCAGGGTGAAAGCTTGATGAAACAGGGCTTGTGGTTGAAGAACAGTCTCCCTACTCACTATGCCAACCTACTGCTTATAGCCTTCCGGTATATAAAGCTCAGGTGGAAGTGATACTGTTTCCTGCTGATCTGTCAGACAAAAGAATTTGATTAGCAAGACATGAACACAACAACAAACACACGCACACACACACACACACATCCAAGGCAATCAAATTCCAACAAATTAACTGTTAAGATGTGAACAATACCTTCTCAGCAAGAACCATTAAGATCTAACATTTATACAGCAAATCCCAGTACGACCTTACATGGTAACGTTAGCCGACTGGCTAGAACGAAGCCAGAGCCGTTGACAGAAACGAAGCCCGGCCGAGTAGCATTTGGTAAAATCGCTGATCTTTAAAATCACATCAATGGCTGGCAGCTGACTGAATGGAAATACTCGCATTCAACAAAAGAATAGCACCGTACCGCTTTGGCTGCTATGTGAACTACTTCGCTCACAGTTTATAAACATTAGGAGAGAAAAACGGACCGACAAACTGCAAGCTAAAACATTAAGTAATTAACGTTAACGGTAGACATGGCGGTCACTTGACCATCATGCAATGTGTGTATGTATAGTCCAAGCTAAATACTGACCACTCGGCACAAGCAGCAACCCCTGTAGTTCCTCCAAGATGATAACGGTCTATATCTTCCCTCTGGAACCAAGAAACGCCCAATTGCATGAACTATAAGCGGTCTCATCAGCTTTTAACAACTAATTATTGTGCAACGACCACATAGTCAACATCACCCTCCGCCATTTTTCCTCGAGGACCGGGACCAGAAGCGGGACTACAGGACACGTCACTGCGACGTCACCATCTGTACCGTTGTTCTGCAAAGATTTTCTATCGGTTAGATGTATCACTCCATATTTATGGAAGCCCATTTCCGCCAGTGTGATGGGAAAAAAAAGATCTTGTAAGGGCGTTTTCACACCTATAGTTCGTTTGCTCTGGTCCGAATCAGTTGATGAGTTTGTAAACTTGTAGCGTTTTCTCCTTGGTTCGGTTTCTTTTCACACGGAGAAAAATCCAAGCGAACCAAAATGCATCACTACAGTACTACACTACACTACAAACCAGGTGAGAACGTTCACTCCGCTAATTGGTCACATGTGTCTGGGGCGGGAGCAGGAAAGTAAATAGGAGAAGGTCCTGTGTTCTGGACTAGTGCACATTGCTAAGCAACATGGAGCAACGGCAGAGTTGGCATTTGCTCATAACTGTTGTAATTATCTGGGCAATATACCAGGCAAAACTGTACCAGCAGAATGCGGAATGCAATTTGAGGAAACGTGTTGAAAATGCTATACTGGCTATAGACTACCTGGCTATACCTGCTATACCTGCTACCTGGCTACAGGAGCCGTTTAGCTCAAACTTGCGGAGTAAATTGAGTGCAACTGGTGGTTGGGTCGGATCGAGGTCGGATCACGTTCCCACCACAAACGAACTGAACAGTTCGTTTGGGACCGGACCGAGACCACCTCTTCTAAAGGGTCTCGGTGCTGTTGTTTTGGTCCGCACCCGAGTGCGAATACTGTGTTCACACCTGCCCAACGAATCGCACCAAGGGGGAAAACGAACCAGAGTCCGATTTAACTGGACTAAAAGCGCAGGTGTGAAAACGCCCCAAGTCATTATAATGAGAAACTTTCTCAAAATAATGACTCAGTATCTCAAAGATACTAACTCATTACTTTGAGAAAGTTTCTCATTATTTTGAGATACTAAGTCATTACTTTGAGAAAGTTTCTCATTATTTTGAGATAGGCTACTAACTCATTATTTTGAGATACTAACTCATTATTTTGAGATACTAACTCATTATTTTGAGAAAGTTTCTCATTATTTTGAGATACTAACTCATTATTTTGAGAAAGTCTCATTATTTTGAGATAGGCTACTAACTCAGTATTGTGAGGAAAGTTTCTCATTATTTTGACATACTAACTCATTATTTTTGAGATACTAACTCATTGTTTTGAGATACTAACTCATTGTTTTGAGATACTAACTCATTTTGAGATAGACTCCATAGGTTGTAATCATTTAATATTGTATAGGCTCATTGTTGACCATGGTTAATTAAGATTTAGCTTCATTGTTGCTGCTAAAAGTAAAGCTGATGTTAAATAGCTTTATTATTGTAAAGGTTGAAACATCTTTATACCTGCCCGTTAATTCACATAGTCATACATTTGTTATTGTTTTCTCTCTTTGTATACCACACACATACAACAGTCTACTTTATTTCCTGTAATAAAGTCCATTGAACTGAGCATCCTCTCTGACCGGAATCTCGTCCGTATCTGCCTGCCCAAACATTTCCAGAGGCCCCTATCCTGTATTATATAAGGCATTATTTTGAGATACTTAGTCATTATTTTGAGAAAGTTTCTCATTAGTTTGAGATACTAAGTCATTATTTTGAGAAAGTTTCTCAATGACTTACAGGACCGTTTTTTTCATCACACTGGCGGAAATGGGCTTCCATAGAAACCTTACCTACATGAAGTGAAAGATTTTACCCGAACGGTTTTTAAGGAGCTGGCTCACAGTATAGGCTGCAGAAGTGAAGGTCATGGGTTCAATACTTGCTCATTATTTGGTTTGTTGCATGTCAGCCCCATTATGTCAGATAGCGTATATAGCCTATAGGCCCACTTATTTGTAAAGTCATGAATTGTTTAGATTGTTTAGATTTTTTTTATTAGGATAGCACTTTATTAATTAGAAATTCAGGACTAATAAACTAAATTACTAATAAACATTAACCTATATTTTTACAATCCATCTTATATTTAGAGATCTAGAATTTTGTTTTTGACGTTTGGAAGTAGGCTAGCGTGTACAGAAAATACTTTATGAGGTTATGACCACTGAACATGACAAGCGTCCACGGCAAACACATTTGTACAGCAAGCCTGCAGTAAACAGTGTCCACTGGGGAGGCACGCATGTGCGGGGGGGAGCGGAACACCGGCCTGAGAGCAGACGGGTCTGTAACTTTCCTGCCGCACATCGTGATGACGTATTGCGGTCCCCGGAAGTAGAGGCAGAGCGGACTTCTTCGCTTCCTCCTCTCAGCAGAGAGCGGGTCCACGCTGTGTGATCCACGTCTGTTTAGCGGCATCATTCGGTCCAAACTGACTTCATCCATCAGTAGGCTAATTCAGGCCATGCTTCAGACGTATAGGTGAAGAGATACAGATCCGTCGAGAGAAATATATAATGCCTTTAAAGCGCTGCCATGGCTGAACGACCACGAAGTGGCGGTGGGGGGGAACCGTGTAGGAATAATTAATGAAAACATCATTTACATGCCTGATTTGCATTTCATCCTCCCCCTGCAGATGCTGCAGCAGAAAGCTCTATGCAGATTTAGTTCTAAAATAAAATTACAACGACCGAAACAGCTGCTTTTGTTGCAGGGTCTATTCTGTCATTATTTCTAGCCAAAAGCTCTTCAATGTGTGACAAGTTGTATATTAATTTGGTTAAATATTCTTCAGTGTCCTAGGCTGGGCCCACTTCCATAGCCACCTGTAGTAAATCATATAGATAGATAGATAGATAGATAGATAGATAGATATTTTGTTTTGTTTTACCAGAGTAACTGATTCCTTTAACTTTGTTGTATGGCATGACAGATCAAAGATCAATGCACTGGTTACTAATTCACTTAGTCTAGCATTGTTGATCATCCAAAGGTAGATGATTCTTTGATATATTTTTCCCTCTCAAACGTGTGTGTGTGTTCCTCAGCGACAGTGTCAACCCTGTGGAGGGATTAGTGGGCACGAGGCTCTGTGTTTCCTCCAAACTTTATGATCTGGGACAGCTAAGCACCGCCGAAACACTTTACATAACATTATAATGATGTCTGACCATGTTATCTTCTTTCTCTCAAAAGATTACCATTTTTGTCAGTGCTACAAGACCAACATGATTACAAACTGTTTTCATAGCCGATGTGTGCTGACTGAACAGTGTGTGTTGCTCATAACAGATGGCAAGCAGCTCAGATGCTAGAATAAAACTGATTCATGTCACCAATAATGTTTTGATGTCCAAAACTAGACAATATCTACAAAAATCAGGCATTCACTTCATTCAAACTCATCAAAGCGATTCAATTCAAAAGCAGCTTTGACACACAACTTAATTACAGTATTTTTGAGTTCACATATACATCCTAAAACAGGGACAAGTGTATGGGTCAGTCTAACTACACACATGCTGATGTGTGTAGTGTGGATGGGAAGGTGCTTGTTATTCAGTTCACACAGTAGTTTGCAGTGCTGTTATCTGTGCTGATGGCCCCAATATACTCTGGGTTAGTTACTCCATTGATAATTCACATGGAGAATGAAGTTAGTTTCACTGTAACTTTCTCCAAAAGGTCGTTGCTTGAGCCCAGGATGTGATAAGGATAAAGGATAAAGCAAGATAACAGAAAAAAGTGGTAGAACAGTCTGGTATAACTTTCTGTTTTACAACACAGATGTGAATTAACAGAATCAGATAGTGATGTGCATTGTATTTAATCTGCCTTCGGCTCCAGAAGTAGACATCCTGAAGTATATTATTTTTTACTGTTATTTATTGAGGGATCATCATCCATCAGTGGAAAGCTACCCAATATAAATTTTCATCGTTCTTCTGTATAAGTTCATAGATGTACCAGGTGTGTCAAATGTAGATATACAATTTTGAATAATGCTAACAATAATGAAAAAGCTGTTTAATTCGTCATTATTTAACTTTTTTGTCATTTTAAAATAATAATTCAGCATCCAATTGATAAGAAACAGGAAAAATATTTCACAGTGTATTGTAAATTTTTGAAATAAGCTGTGCAGTGTAGGAATGTTAAGTGGACTCAATAACACCAGAAATGTCTAAAAATAAAGCGCTTCGCTCATCAGCTTGACACATCTAG
Source organism: Centroberyx affinis (assembly GCF_046629955.1). Taxonomy (NCBI): domain Eukaryota; kingdom Metazoa; phylum Chordata; class Actinopteri; order Beryciformes; family Berycidae; genus Centroberyx; species Centroberyx affinis. The sequence goes on along the minus strand of NW_027282300.1, from coordinate 294,771 downwards.
TAAACTGTATTTATGATGGATATAATTATTGCTTCCCAACAGGTAGCAAATCATTCATGCGAATAGATCTGAGTGTCAAATTAACACGTCCTGCTACGTCTATGAATACCAGGCGAACAAGGAAAACGCAGAACAACTTGGGATCTGCAGGGTTCACTTTATTAAGTCAAGGTGAAAGGTCCAGTGCAAAGCGAGGGGTCCAGCTAAGTGCTTTAAGACTATACTGTTATGTTAGCCCAGTGGATCGCCGGGGATCTCTGCTTTCTTCATTTAGCCTTTTAACTACGCTCATACAGGAAAATACGGGAATGCGCTTCAGTTCAAGTGTGTTGACCTCCAGCTCAGCCGAAGGTAGAGTTGTTCCAGGCCACATTGGCTGCATCCATGTCCACAAAGTTAATATAGATCCTGCAACAGAGCCGAAGACACTCGGTTAATGAGGTTGGACATTAACACTGATGTGTGTGTGAGATGCAACATGTCACCTATCTAATTCATGTGCTCTGCTGTCTGCTACCTGTCAGGAGAGACGCCCAGGTGTTTGTTGAGCAGCCCGCACAGCAGTTTAGAGTATTGTCTGTTCTGAGCGCCGCTGATCTTGCCGATGCTGTGCAGGGAGCAGAGGGCGCAGGGGTCGCCCTTCCCTCCGAACATCATCATCTGGTCAGGGACGACGTGCACAGCGATGTACTGGAACAGGATACACAAGACAGATGTCAGCCCAGAAGACACACACACAATGGCTTCATTTCTCATATCTACATGGTGCTTTTGAGTGTCAGTCATCACATGCCCAAAGTTGTGGCTGGATTGAGCACATATGGGCATAAACTGGGTATGGCAAGGTGTGACACTCAATATATTCGCAGCCTAAGTGAGCCCAGATGTGATCTTGTAGTTTTTAGCTTTATAATGGAGAGCAAAGATAAAGCAAAATCCTTGTTCCTTAGTTTTGAGCCATATCAAAAAAACAATAGAGTGCATTCTGGACCAATGCTCCCTTTAAATTGGATAAGTCTGTACAAGTTAACTGACATATGTCTAATAATCTATCACAGTGACCCAATAACAATATCTCAGTTAGTCAGTCAGTGCTCCACTCGCCTCCAAAATGTAGTGGCTATAAGATGGGTTCAAAGTTTTGGTGTCAAATTATTTTAAAATATATCAGTTATAGTACAATGTAGTTCCATTATTATTTCAGATTGTATAGCAGATGCAGAGACTTTGCTATAGCTAGGGTTGAGTGAACTGACGCACCTGATAAATCATCTACCCAAAACGGCTCTCTACAAACAACAGTCAAAGAAGTTTGCATATGAGGCCGGCTTCACTAATTCAGATTGAATGGAGACGCATTACTGCTACAATTGCTAGTGTCCTAGTTTGCAACTGCGGTCTGTTGGGACTCTGACTGCGCCTGCGCATGCTCATCGTCTCGCACTCATCAGAAGCTAAGCTGGAGACATCTCCTTGAAGGTGGTGGTCAGCCATCAGCTACAACCCATGTGAAGATATGATGTTATGCTCAGAAGTAAATTCGCCCTCCCCCCGGCCTACCTGTGCAGGTTTGCCCATCGCTTTAGCCAGCTCCTCTGTGGCCTCGGACAGCAGCGCGGGCGGGACGTCGCTTTTGGCCACATTAGTGTTCACCATGAACATCGGCATGATTGCTCCTTTCCAAGTACTACTCTCTTGTCAACGGAGGAGCAGGAGCGCGCGTGTGCGATTCAGCTGTTTGCTTGCAGGCAGAAAGAGGGAGGAACTATACTTGTCTTCCTCGGGAGCGTGCGATCATGTGACACATAACGTGGATGACCACAGCGCCTCCATCCATCCTGGAAGATATAGCTTTTGCCATCTACAAGTATCCATGTATTGTTGGTGTAAGCTAAACAAAACGCCAACCCCATGGAAAAGATATATATTGTCTTATTGTTTCCTAATACCACCGCCGCTGGGATCACATCACCTAGAAAGCCTTCATAAAGGGTTTTTTAGGGTGCGGCCGCTCTTGAGTGTAGGGTAATTACGGTACTGCGCATGCGCAGTTCTCTCAAGCATCCTCAAGCAGTGTTGAAGGAGGCGAGAAGGAAAACAGTGCCTGGGAGAGAGGGCAGAAGTTGGATGTCTTTTTCCTTTGTCACCCCGTCTCTGTGCTCATGAACAGCGGGCAGACGTATCCGTGATCCGTGAAATCGCCCGGTCTTTCGCCGTTTGACGTCTTGTTCTCCAGCTTTCAGCAAACAAACGGTGCGTATCCGAGCTAAATTAGCCAGTCTGCTAGCACGACCACTTTCCAACGCTACGGAGAGGTTTCTGCTCCTCTTCGCTTTACAGTCTCCTGTATGTCGATCAATATTACAAGTCAGCAAGTTAACTAGCAAGCTAACGTGACGCAGGTTGGTATTTAACAAACTACACTACCGCTTTACTACTCTTTAAATACACTGGCAAGCGGCAGCCTTGTCAATAAGTTGATAACAGATATGGAATAGGAAAACTAACGATACTGTGTGGATTCATGGAGCCCTGTCACACTTTACTATTGAGATTATCTTGTTGTGGCTAGTGTATTACAGCTGGAAGTAAGTTAATTTGGTTAATGTTGCAATTGACGTTGTGGATAAAATAATCAGACATATTAAATAGATTCGATTAGATAAGGTGAAACTTTAATGATCCCCGTGGGGAAACTGGGTCATATGAATTGGGTCATATATGTATTGATTAGGCTATATCATGAGTATACACTAACACAGTAATGTATGTTGCTTTTGCACAATCATCAGGTCCACCCCCCCCCCCCACCCCCCACCATCTCCACTTCATCTGAACCCTTGGCCATGATGGAGGAATGCGTGACCACCTTCGAGACCCATCTGACGGCCGTGATGGACAGTCTCATCCGGGCCTCGGTGTGCGAGATCACCAAGCTGTTCCAGGAGACGGTGAACGACTACCTGGTGGAGCTGTCCCTCAACAGGAAGGAGAACGAGGCTCTGAAACTCCGGCTGAGGCTGACCGAGAATAAGCTAAGGAACGAGCGCAAGTACGGCATGGGGTGGGCCGCCAACCGCCGCAGTGCCGGGCTGGCGGCGGCGGCGGCGGAGGATGGAGCCGGAGGGCGGAAGAAGAGAAAAGTTCAGGCAGCCCGTAAGTATTTCTAGTGTGAGTGTGATGGCTTCAGGAGCCTCAGGGTAGCTGGCGTCACCTTTAGTCTGTGTTGTGTATAACACTGTCACTACGGTCAAAGAGGAGCCTAATAGACAAATTATTACAATATACATGTGTGTGTTTTTATTTTCTTTTAACTGCGAGAAACAGGGAATTGGAATCATGCTTCGCAGTCAGGGCTTATGTGAAGACGCACTTGTTTTGTTGGAAACCATCTGGCAAGAGCTGATCTCTCCCTCCCTCCCTCCCTCCTTCCTCTCTCCCTCCTCCCTTCCTCCTCCGCCTCCTCTTCATGCTCGCTCCCTCCGTCCTTCACCTCCCCCTCTCCTCTCTCCGCTGCATTCTGTCCCTCCCACTCCTCTGTGCTTTTGCACACTCTGTCTCTCTCTCCCTCCCTCCCTTCCTCTCTCCCTCATCTCCCTGCCCCCACCTCCTCCACTTTTTTTCTCTCTCTCTCTCTCTCTCCCTCTCTCTCTCTCTCTCCCTCCCTCCCTCCTCTTTCCTGCTCTGTCCCTCTCTCCAACTCCTCCTCCTCCTCTCCTTCATGCACTCTCCTTATCCTTCCTCTCTCTCCCTGCCCCCACCTCCTCACTGTCGCTCTCCTGCTCTGTTCTCTCCTTCATCACGTTGCGCGCCCGCTCCCCCCTCTCCTCTTCCCCTCCCCCCACCTCCTCCACTCCACTCCTCTCCCGCTCCTCTCCGCCCCCCCCCCCACCACCACCACTACCCTCCATAATTACACACTCCCTCTCCACTTCCACTTCTCCTCTCCCTCCCTCCCTCCCTCCCCCCTCTTCTCGCCTCTTCATCCTCCCCCCTCTTCTTTCTCCTTCAACCCGTCCTCCCTCTCCTCTCCTCCCTCTCCTCTCCTCTCCTCTCTGTCACGTGTCCTCCTCTCCTTCCCACCCTCTCCTGCTCTCTTGTCTGTCCTTCTCCGCCCCCTTCTCTCCTCACTCGTTCATCATGCTCTCGCTCTCCCTCCTCCCCCTGCTCCCTTTCCTCTCTCCCTTCCCCCAACGCCGCCTCTCTCCTGCTCCCCTCTGCCTCTCCGCACCCCCTCCTCCTCCTCCTCATCTCCCACTTCTCCGCCCTCTTCTCTCCTTCATCTCTCTCTCTCTCCTCTGCCCCCCACACCCCCCCAACATCTCCTCCCACTTATCTCACTCTCTCCCCGTTCTCCCTCTGTGCCTCTCCCTCCCCCTCATACTTCATTCTCTCTCCTTCCTGTCTCTCCCCGCGCACCCTCCCTCCCCCCCCTTCTCCTTCCTCTCTCACCTCCCTCCCTTCCTCTCTCCTCCCTCCTACCCTTCCTTCTTCTTCCTCTCCTCTCGTCTCCACAGGAGGCAAGTCAAAGAAGGGCCCGGCGGCAGCCTATGGCAAGGGCTGGCCTGGAGGTGTGTGGGAGGAAGGAGGCGGCAGCGGCGGTGGAGGAGGAGGAGGAGGAGGAGGAGGAGAAGGAGGGGGGGGAGGAGGAGGAGGAAACGGAGGAGCTGTGGGGATGGTAGCAGCAGCAGGAGGAGGTGGAGGAGGGGGGAAGGAGGCCAGGGAGATGTACCTCATCCAGTTCCCCGGGGACGAAGAGGATGAGGGAGGGATGGTGGAGGACGAGGAAGGGGAGGGCAGCCTCAGCGGAGAGGGGGAGGAGACGGCCAACATCAAAGAGGAGGTGAGGGAGACGGGCTTTCTCAGAGGAGGAGGAGTAGGAGGAGAAAGTGGCACAGCATCTCTGCACCGCTCAGCAGCTTCATATGGAAAAAAAAAAGAATGTAGAGAGAGAAAGGGAGAGATAATACAGAGGGAGACGGAGTATTGCTTGTGTTTTTTCCGCCACTGAATCACTGCAGAGATGTTGTGGATAAAGGGAAAGCTATTGATTTGATATTTAGCTTCCAGAGGAGCCCGTCGAGTGGGGCTCTCCAAATCTCAAGTGCAGCAAGCTTTTAGGCAGAAATACTACTGGTAGGGGTGAAAAGCTTTTTGCTATTCCACCACATGACCAAGTGGAGGGCACAGCTCCACTCTTCACTTCTGTCTCTGAATATTCAAAGCATACAGAATGCATTATTGGTCTCATTGTCAAGTCTTTACAGGGTGTTTATGATGGCTAATAAAATGGCTGTAAAGAATTACATCCATTTAAAAGCCACCTTATGTCATTTGTGGGTTGAATCACAGAGTGAGGGAGTAAGATATAGGCTTATTACCTTTTATCTTCAGATACATTGTAAACATCTGAATGGGCATGGAATTTACTTATGTTATGTGGCTGTAATGGGTGTTGTTTGTAAGTTGATTTTACAACTTTTGAAAAAAGCGTATGCAAGCAGACAATAAATTCAGTTGACTTTGAGTTTCCATTGTGTGGCCTCTAATAAAAGCAGGCCTGATAACCAACTTATTTTTCAACTTTCTATGATTGTGTATGCAGTTCGGTCACCTAGAGGGCTATCAACCTGCCTCCCTCCGGCTAATCAAGGAGGCTTTGAAGATGGAACTGCCCAACCAGAACCTCCACACCGGCTCCAGAGCCCAAAGCGAAGGTAATGAGACCAGGGACACATTCACTGAGGGAGGGGAAATTGGTGAAATGTTCAGGGAGGCATACTATGAAAGAAGGTGGAAATGATCACTCATGCCATCTCACTCTTCCCATATCTCTTCTCTTCTCTCTGTCTCTTCTCCTCAGGAGATCTGTCAGATCGTCCCCCGGCCCTTCATCCAAGAGACCAAGAGGAGGAGGAGGAGGACTGGGAGGTGGGCTCAACGGAGCCATCAGAGGGCGGCATGACCATGGACGAGCTGAGGGGTCTGGAGACGGCGCTGAGAGCTGAGAGGGGGCGCGAGCAGGCCGCCATGAGGGCCTCCGGGCCGGTCACCCCTGACCCAGAGACGGCACCGGGCAGTGAGATGAGCTTGGCCCCCAAGTACATCGGTCTGGACGGGCTGGAGCAGGACGGGGAGCTGGAGCCCGAGCCGCCGACCCTGGAGAGAGAGGACCTGCTGGAGCAAGGCAGGCTGAAGGACAGTCTGAGGGCCGGAGGGGTCAGAGGGGAGCTGCGCTCAGGCTGGTCTAAGAGATTGAGAGAGGGGGACTTGGCCGCGGTCATGGCTGCAGAAGATGCAGAGGAGCAGGGAGGGCCGGACGAGCTGCCCCACCTGTCTGCCCCGGGGAGCGTCGGGGACAGCGGAGGGGAGGAAGAGGGAGGCGGGGACCTGCTGCACTTCTGCCCCCAGTGCGGAGGAGGCTTCACCTCCGAGGCCGAGCTGGAGGAGCACCCCTGTCCGCTAGGAGGTGCCCATTTACAGGGCAGCGGAGCAGAGGACACCCCTTTCCCCTGCGCCTCATGCGGCAACTCCTTCAGCCACGCCTGGGCGCTTAAGAACCACGAGTGCGCCTGCGCCGCCGAGCGGCCGCACTGCTGCGAGATCTGCGGGAAGCGTTTCACACACTCGCGCTCGCTGGAACGCCATCAGCTGGTGCACACGGGCGAGAGGCCGCACCGGTGCCCGCAGTGCGGCCGCAGCTTCAGTCGTCTGGGCAACCTGGAACGCCACCAGCGGATCCACACGGGCGAGCGTCCGTACGGGTGCGAGGCCTGCGGGAAGCGGTTCAGTCGTGTGGAGTATCTAAAGAGACACCAGCTCATTCACAGCAGTGAAAAGGCAGCGCTCCAGTGCTCCCATTGTGGAAGGAGCTTCAGCGATGTGGAGCAGTTGAAAACCCACCAGTGCTTTTAGAGTCTCTCATCAAAATGTTTGATGGAACTGGAAAGAAGGAGCAGTTGAGCAGATAAATGAGGTGAATGTGGTAGAATGCAGGATTTTGATGAATGTGAAAGGTCGATGCTCGTGTTATTCTCAGTGATCTGGAGTTGCCTTTCTTACAGACAGGATGAAAACTTGAGTTGACATTAGGATAAAGCAGGAGATGGATATGCAGATATTTTTAAAAAGAGGTAAATTAAATGTCCAGAGTTGACAGGAAGTCAATTGTACATGGCATTTCCCTAAAAGAAGATAAATGAAATCAATTTCAGACATTCAGACATTTTGTTTGGAGGTGTTTTCATTTGTACATAGAAAAAAGCTTGTTGTACTTATTTATGATTCTCAAAAAATATGTACATTTTTATCTTTGTATCAATAATTCATTTTAATGTTAATATGATGGCCTTGTTTTTTTCTGCAAATATCATGGACATTTGGGTATTTTGTATGTTTGTTTTTTGGTCATACCAATGAGAAATAAACATTTGAATTCTTCAGATGGCTCTTCTGACTCCTTTAGATCATGTTTTATTGGCTCTCGGGTGACAAGTATTCATTTTATAAAATCATGAGACGGGACGGCATTTGAATGGATGAAAGATTTATTCAGTAGTTAAGGAAAGGGTGTAAGTGTGAGGAACTGGGAGCAGACTGGTTTAGGCCTCCAGAGGATGCGTTGTCCTTGGTGGCTCCACCCACCCAGGAGCCACAGGTAGGCATGGAAACAGTGGAGAGGGGGAGTGTGTTGCGATCACAAACTGGGAAGCTGTTGATTGAGGTGTGTGTAATCAATTTAGGTGGCTGCCATCTGGTTTCAACCCCTATTATTTACAGTCTATGGTTTCAACAAAGGAACTGAAGCTCGTCAGCCTTGTCACTGACACTGCCCATGAAACAGGCTGATGGGCATGGCCAGCCTTTGTGCCAGGATAGCCTCCAGGGTCTCCAAGGGCATCCGCCTCACATCGTACCCCCGCACCGACGCCTTCGCCTTGGGATCCACCTGCACGATCTCCTCCCCGCTCTGCTGGTCGTTTCTTCCCACCGCAGCATACGTGGGGAAATAGGGCTGCGCAGAATCGGGAAGGCTGGCATTGTAGGACGGGCAGCAGTAGGCGGACCACATGTACTCGGGCACCGCCACCCTGTTCTTGATCCGGCGCTCTCCAGAGACGTAAGGCAGGGCGCCGGTTATCACAAACATGGGCCCGTCACAGAAAGCCTCGAGCCTGGCTCTCACCTCGGCCTCCAGCAAAGCCCAGGGGCCGGAGTTGGAGCCCGACCGCTGAGGGACGACGTTCGTCAGGGTGAAGGTGGCCTGCCGGTCCTCTTTTGTGTGGTGGTGCGAGCTGGGGTTGAGGTGGCCCTTGGTGTAGGTGGAGTTTTTGTAGTCCAGAAGCACCGCCTGGCTCTCAATCACATTCTGGCTGATGGGGCCACGCTTGGGGAAGGACCGCATCTCTGGGCTGGAACCGGAGAACGCCAGCTTAGAGCAGCGAGAGAGAGAGAGAGGAGATATCATTGTATAAGAGCTCCAGCTGAGTGTTTTGCAGCCTTATTTATTAGTTGAACCCGAGGCATGTATGTGAGCGCGCACACGTGTATGTTCATAGAGTGAATGAGTGTGTCCAGTCATGCAGTTTGGAAAAGAAAAATGAAAACAGAAGTTCTGAAGTGTTAGTTTCAGTTCTTTGTTACCTCACCAGACAAAAGATTGTGTCAGATGGCGTTCACACTGTATATTTACTGTTGGGGAGACACTGATGTAGAGAAGCGCGCAAACTGCCTATGCCAATCACACACTGACCACACTAACACTTCAATTTCACAGAAACTTCCTATTGCTCTCTCTCACATCCTCTATCACCATGTTAAAACCCAAACACAAATATCCATGAGGTCTACATGCAAATGCAGCATTCTATCTGTGAGATACATCTGCTGATTTATTGAATACGCTTAACATATAGGCATTCACACCATGATACAAACAAACAGCTGTGAGTTCATTTGCATTCGAGGTTAGTTAGATATGGACTGTGTGTTGTTTGCGATGGACAAGCATCTGTTCAACCTATACAGAGTATGGTTAGCACTTTGCTGTTCTGTTGTTGTTGCACCTCCATCTCAGAGGAAGTTGCTGTAATCCTCCAAGGGGGATCTGCTCCACTTCTCCACCTGTCAGGCCAATAGCTTTTTTCCCCCACAATCTTACAGTATATACACACACAATTATCTAGCAGTTCTACTTAACAGCTACGATTAACAGGAATTGGCTGCTCTTGCACACCTCTCACACACACATTCTCTGCTTACCTGTGGTTCATACTTCCAAGAGTTGATGGGCCGTTTGCCTGCCGCAGGAGTGAGTATGTAGGCAGAGTACAATGGTGCGCGACGCTGCCGGTGGTACAGGCTGGCAAAGCGGTACTGGTTGCGGTAGCGCTGGCAAATGGGCTGGTACCCTTCAGCATCAATGCCCTTTGGTGGAGTGCTCTGGTAGAAGAAACGGAGGCAGGGAGAGAAGTCCCCGACCTCTCCCAGGACCAAGCCGCCGAGCCAGGGTAAGAGAAGCAGAAGAGCCCCCTTGGAGGATTGCAGCATCTTCCTCTGTGGCATCCTGCACAGCAGAGCACCAGACTACCTGGATCTACTGTACCTCTGTGTGTGTGTGTGTGTGTGTGTGTGTTGAAGAAAGAGACACCTATTAGCAGACACTTTCACTGGCAGACGTCCTCTCAGACAAATCTGACTGCTGTGCAAACTAATCTAATGTCCTTCTCCTCCAAGCTGAGTACTATAACCTTATCAGCTGTGTACTGAGTCACAGATTACAGACATGCACACACATCTGCGGTGAACTAAACCCTGTATCTCCTTTCTCTCCCCTCAGCCTCTGGTGTAGGCATTTGTGGGCTGGTACATACATTTACTCTGATATATACTGACAGCAAGAAACCATGTGAGTGACAGTTTCAACTCACACCCCGCCCCCTCTCCTGCTCGCTATCAAACTTTCCCCACTAACCACCACTCCAGCTGTCTTCTGGGAACCCATGACAGTGTGTATCTTTCTCTCATTAGTCATTTGAGTCCATTCTTTCATAATCTTTGATCCTTTGCCTGGAATGTGGCCAGCATAGAAGAAAAAGAAGCTGCACTCTGAAGGCTAAACTGAGCATCGAGACTGACCCTGGCGGCTGGTTACTCTCGACCAGGACACTTGTTCCTCAATTACACTTCCTAGCAGGTCCGACGCTAGAGATCATTCTTCTGTCGCATCCATCTAGCGCGCTTTCTGAGACATGAGACGCTCTGTCACTACACTCTAGCTGTAAAGAACATAAAGGAAACCGAAGGAAAACCCACTGAGAGTGACAGATACAGTTACTGGCATTGGAAAGAAGTGGTAGAAGATGTGTAGAAGTCTCCTGCATCCCCCTCAGGACCGGGCTTTTGAGGCTGGCTTGGAAGAAGGACCATAGAACCCCTTGAAGTGTTGCTGTGTTTCCCCCGTGTTTGCATCTGTCCCCGGCTTTCCCTCACTTTGTTCAAAAAGATGAAGCATCTTGGGAGACGCGGAGGTGCTGAAAACACAAGTCTAGTCCCTGTGAAACCCTGCGTGATACTGAGCCAGGCTCTGTACCTCTGTGTGTGTATTGCGGCAAGATGCTTGTGTAGCTCTGAACAAACACCGGTCTGATATACTTAGCTGGCAAGTCTCGCATTCACAGCACCGTCCTAATCTGGCTTCCTCCTCCCAGCGCAGCACCAAAGCATTCAGAAGTTGTTCATTGAGATCAAATTCACACAAACGCACGCTGCTCTCCAGTGAACGAGTCGGCTCTTTCCCTTTTCATCTCTCTCCATTTTCTGTTTTCTTCTTGCGATAAAACTTCCCCCTCTAACTAAAACTGAGAACCATAAAAATGTTTCTACAAGATGTAACGCCTCTATACTTTCATTATTTTTCATCTGTCATGAAAAATCCCGTGAAGCCCGTGACTTCTCTGTTTCGATACATGCCTGGGAAGTTTGACCTGTTGGTGGGAGAAACCTTGTGTTCCAGTCAGTTATTTTAGACTAGCTACTCCTCAGCCACACATCTGGGTCTGAACGCCCAAAATCATCTTTGTCAGCAGTGAGATGTTCTTGTAAGTGAATGAGGTCATCTTAGATCAATAATCATCTTAAATGGAAGACCCACCTTAAAACAGAAGTACAAATTGTGATTCCTAAGATCTTGAAAAGTCTTGATGTGCGAACACAGACAAGTCTCTGCTGAAGCTAGAAAGCAGGGAGCCAAGACTGTTACAGTGTCACCAGAAGAGAAATACTGCTCCATTTACAGTGACTGGGAGACACATTTTGTGGATTTACTGGCCGTGTGGTCACATTTTACAGTTCTTATCTCTTAGCTCTACAATTAAATAAAGCTCATTTGGATGGAAAAGTTCAAATGAAGATGATATGAGCCTGCAAATTTGTTACCAGATGTGCAGCTCCAGGAGTGGGTCAAAGGTCAAAGGATCACAGATGAATCCTAAGGTGAATTTTGATTGTGAGATGCTGATGATAGAGAGCGTCCTTCTGCTTATCATGGCCATCTAGTGAGCAATCAGAGACATGACACTTGGCAGCAGCCTGACTTTCCAGGATACACAAACCAGTCAGGGTCCGGTCACTGAAACTGGTTGGAAAGAGAGCAAGGCTGCATTTACTGTCAGTGATGACGAGCAGTAACCTGCAGATGACCATGAAACTACTTTTGGTTTCCAGTGGGAGGAAAGCTGCTGAGTCTTAGTCAATTTTGTGTGAGTGTGTGTGTGTGTGTGTGTGTCAGCCACTTTCCTTTCTTCTTCCTAAATTTATGCTGCTGACTCAGCTGAAGAGACTGCAGGGTGTGTTTTGGATCTTTTCTGACATTCTTACATTGAATACCTGGCTCACTTACCTGTTGAAATAAGTCTCAACACTACGGCCTTGTTCCACTCTGAACTAGAAGTAATGCTTCCTTTTCTGTATGATACATGAGAATCCTGTAGCCTAATACATTTAGAGGGGAAATATACAAATATCACAGAAAAACTATAATGTTCACTGAAAGTACAAAATATTAGGAGACTTGCTCTTTTCATGAAGTGCACTGATGACGTGAATCCAGGTAAAAGTCATAATCCCTTATTGATTTCCCTTATTAAATCTATACCAGTCACAAAGGAGGAGATGTAGATAAAGAGAAGCAGATGAGTCAGAGGAGGAGACAGTTGAGATGTGGATTGTGCAAAATTGGCTCTAACTCAATATCAGGAAGATTTCTTTAATATTTAGTATTCAGTTTATACCCAATAAGAATATTATAATGGTACTGTAAACTCACTGCTGAGTCCATATAAGAATATTTTAGTGATTTTTCCTTAGTGTTTCCCTTTCTAACAAAAGGATTGGTTAAGGCACAGCTCAGACGATGAGACTTAAACTCTATAGAAGAATAAACTGAGTGCAGCTCCAAATCAGAGATAATGTCATCATCACTTAGCTGCCAGAGAACATGTATAATGAGTGAGTTGCTGACTGGGTTAGCATCCTGGGCTAAGGAAGGGTAACTGCGTCCTGGAATGGAACAGGGCCACCGCCTGCGGGGGCACCGAGCCTGTTGACGCACGCCTTCCGTCTCTTCCGTGAAAACAGTCTGCTCTGCTGTCAACTTCAGCGCTCAGACCACTCCCCTCTCCCTCTGCCTCCCCGTCGGTACGGAAGAGTAGCCTGGTCTTAACTTTTCCACAGAGTTGCCATCAGCAGTTTTTTTGGGGGACTCCTTTCAGTATGTGCGCAGCGGAGAATGGCGGAGGCCAGCGCGCTTGAGGAGCTGCACTCGGAGCTCACCTGCCCGGTGTGTCTGGAGCTCTTCCGCGAGCCGGTGATCCTGGAGTGCGGCCACCACTTCTGCCGCGTGTGCATCACCCAGTGCTGGGAGGCCAAGGCGGACGAGCTGCCGACGTGCCCGCAGTGCAGAAAGTCGTGCGCCCGTAAGCTGCGGCCCAACTCGCTCCTGTGCAACGTCGTGGAGAGCGTGCGCAAAGCCGGGACTATGGACGCGGCCGGGGGGACGACCGGTTGGGACCACGACGGTGCGCCAGAGGAGCCCGAGGAGCGGGAGCCCGGGTCTAGCATGAGCAGCGTCGCCTCGTCCATCGGGTACTGGCCGCGCCTGGTCGCCGATATGTGCGAGGAGCATGAGGAGAAGCTGAAGCTGTACTGCGAGGACGACCAGCTGCCCATCTGCCTGGTGTGCGGCATGTCCCGGGACCACAAGACGCACAATGTCATCCCCATTAACGAAGCTTTCGAGAATTATAAGGTATTGAGCTACAAATCTGTTCTTCTCACTGATTGGCCTTTCTCTCCGAAGCGTCAATTCACTTAACCTCGAGGCATGGCAAAGCCTCTGCATCTAATATCATTTGCCACCAAAACCTACTCCTACAGACCAAACTTCTGGGTACAAGTGAAGCAACTGATGCTAATTAGAAGGATATTATTTGATCAATGTGATTAATTATTAGACAGTTGAGTTCAGTTGAGACCAAACCGGTCCTGAATGTCCCCTGATGTGATTTTTTAAAATATGGTTTCCAAGTAAAATTTCTGCTTATTTCTGCTTGATCTTTGCTCTACATTGTAATGACAAAACCTACAACATCAAGTTTGGACTAAAATATGGGGAGTGCCTTGCCATGCCCAATTGACCCCCAAGACACCTCTCCCTGAATCTGCAAGGGAAACCTCAGGGCACCTCAGGTTGGCCAAATTATTCCCAGAAATCAAATCAAGCTTCCAGTTATAATTTTAAAAAAGCGAATCGAATTATGTGTTTGATTCCACCCGGACTTCACTGTTGGGACAAACGGGGCTTTCACACAGCGGATCCCGTGACATGGCAGTCACTTTAAGAGCAGGCTGCCTGTTTGCCCCGGCAGTGTGTGTACTTTGAGTTTTACAGGAATTCAGCAGGCCGGTGTCAGCTCTTACCTCCCCTACACTTTTAACCTTTGCAGTTGGCCATCAGTGCTCAAGCGGCCTGACTGTGTCTTAACATGTTCCAGCAGTGCCGCTGGGTGAAAGGGTTCTGGGAAGTTTGTGCATCATATGACTCCCATATGGCTGTTGTTGTTTTCTGACCGAGGCACCAATCAAATTAACTCTTCATCTGAGTAATCTGGTTTGCCGACACTACTTCTTAATATTGTGTGTGTGATTGACCTATTTCTTCTGCCCGCCCCACAGGATAAGCTGTCTGTCGCTCTAGAAAGGGTTCAGCTGCAGACCGAGGAGGCCTCGCTCTTCCAAAGCCAAACCAATGAAAAGATCCTCCTTATTAAGGTATTAGCTGTGTGTGTGTGTGTTTGTGTGTGTGTGTGTGTGTGGGCTGTGTTGGGTTGTGAAAGAGAGGATATGTACCAAACACCTACTCTATAATCCAAGCAAAAAAAAAAGAAGAGGCTGTGTGTGTGTGTGTGTGAGTGGTGTCTCCTGAATAGAACCAGAATTTCTGGTAGCTAGGCAACATTCACCTGCATGCTTCCACACTGACCTGTCTCCCAGAGCTGAATTGGTGCATGACTCGCAGTAATTACTGGTAGTGACGCTATAGTTAGTCAGTCAGTGTCATGTACACTGTGATGACTCTCATGTACTGCACAGGTAAGGATCGCTCACGATTAAATAGGTGGATAACACACACTCACAGACACGTACACATTTGTCTTTCTCACGCTTTCTCATTTTCAAGTTCAAACACACACACACACACACACACACACACACACACACACACACACATAAATACACACACACAAACAGTGACCAAATATACAACAGGGGGCTGGTTATGTCACACACCCTAGCAGAGAGAGATAAGAACAGTTGACAGAATTTAGGCTTGGTCGCTTTTTCCACTATGGCAGCATTCATCTCAAATGGAGGTGTGTGTGTGTGTGTGTGTGTGTGTGTGTGTTAGACAGAGATATGAGCATGTATAGGATGTTTGCTCAGTGGAGGAGCGTCCTTGCTGCAGCAGATTAGCACACAGACCAAGTCTTACTAGAAACTGCCCTCAGTGTGTCTCTGCGGCTCTGCGGCTGTCTGTCTGTCTGACCGAGCAGCCTGTGCTGCTTCTGTCTGTCTGCCTCTAGCTGTCCGTCTCTCTTTGTCTCTCGTTTACTTGCACAAGCTTCGACTTTCACTTCTCTGTTTCTCTCCCTCTCTCTGTCGGTGTCACAGAATGACAGGATGTGGGTGAACGAGGTTGAGAGGAAGTGTGCCAGTTCTCTTCCTACGCAATGTTGCAGTGTATGGCTGAGTGTGTGTGTGTGTGTGTGTTCCTGTCTTTCTACCTGTCTGCCTACCTGCTTATCTGCCTCACCTTCATGAATGCAATACATAAATGTTTATTTATACACATCAGGGACATAAAGGGAAAATCCACCCTAAAACACTTTAACACTGTTTAAAAAAAAAACAGTTATTGGTGATGGACCTTGCATTTCTGGATCAATTTTATGGTTTGGTGGTTTATTTTTCTTATTCCTGTGGATAACTGGCCAAACATAGACAATGTGGCGTCACGTTAAGATTTTTCCAGTGCAGCTACAAAGGAGTTTAATAGTAGAAATATTTTCAATTTCTAAAACATCAACAGTGAATGTCAGGTTTTGGTGTCAGTCACTCAGAATCAAAGAGCGAGGGCTTCTTTCTAGAGCCGCCATTTTGCCCCGACGTTCAACAATCACACAGGGAGAAATCCATCGTAGAAGAGGCAGAGAAACAAATTTCTCCAGTGACAGTAGCCTCAATAGACCAGAATGCAATGTAGCAGCAGCAGCAAGACATGTTGTGTTTTGAGTAAGGGGCAAGACTCTTTACTGGAAGTATGTCTTTACTGGAAAAACCCCTGCTCTTTAGTTCTTACTACACTAATATGATCACTCTCTCCACCTACACATGTAACCCACAGCTGAATGGAACATGCCTGTTCTCTCATGGTTGTTGAAAGGCATTCTGGCAAATCTAGGAACTCACTAACTGTAGTAGAAGTAGAGGAGGCAGGCTGGAGGAAAGTGGGTACAGCAAAAAAGTAAATTACAACACAAAATAACTCCTCGAATTCACTGAATGATGATATTTAAAGATGTAAGAGTATCTTAGGGTGGAATTTTCCTTTACCCTCACGTATATTACAGCCTGGTTACAGCATGTGTTCCTGTCCTTTGCTTCAGGAGCGAGCAGGCGACCTGGAGGAGCAGGTGAGCGCGGAGTTTGGCCGCCTGAGGGAGTTCCTTCGCCGGGAGGAGGAGCGCGTGAAGGAGAAGCTGCAGAGGGAGAAGGAGGAGAAGCTCAACCAGTTGGAGGAGGCGCTCACCCAAGCCACGGAGCAGATCAGCCGGCTGGAGAAGACGGCCGACCAGCTCCACCTCAAACTGAGGGAGGAGGAGAACCCAGAGCAGCTCAAGGTGAGAGACAGAGGGAGGATGGAGGGATTAAGGGGAGGAAAGAGGAGGAGAATGGGTGGTATGGTATGGCTGAATGGTAGGAGATCGATGGATGGAAAGAAGGAGAGTGGGGAGAATCGATTAAATGAAAAAATCGGGGAAGAAAAGATTTTCAATGGGAATATCTGCATGTTTCAGCAGAGAGCGTCATATATGATCTGTTCTGCTCTCTTCCAGGGAATCAAAGACTTCATCGGAGGGTGAGTAAGGAAAAGCCATCATCCTTATCTAATCCAGCCATCTAAGTTTTGAGGGGCCGCATGACTACAATGATTTCTTATTGAGTTATTCAATCATCTCTTTTTGCTCTAGAATGCTAGTGACTGTTATTGTCTCTCTCCTTCTCTCTTTAAACGACTTTGATGTTGTAAAGCAAATGCCTGAAGTCACAATGAAAAGGCGTTTAAATGGTTTCTTGCTTTCGTAATGCAACGTATCTCTGGTTGAAACAGGATGTTGGGGTAAGATAAAAGTGGGCGGGTTGGACCAGAACAAACATGGAAAGTGGCTTGGTGCTTTGTGCATAATCTTGAGCTCAAAACCCCAAAATGCATCATCATACCATGTTGCCACTCTTGTTACTCTGAAAGTTGTGAAATTGCAGATTTGATCAACGACTACTGGTACACCATGAAGTAACTGTTAAAAATATGCTGTTTTCCAGGAAGTAAACGTAATGGAATTTTGATAGCCTATAAAAATATGAGAGAACATTTTTGTCAATTGTTTGCCATCTGTTTTTAAATAGATTGAATTCATTCATGTGGTGAGTTAGCTAACAAGGTGAAAGGTTCAACTCTCTCTCTCTCTCTCTCTCTCTCTCCCTCCCTCAGGGCTGAGAACTTATTTGAGTGCCCCCCAGAGGTGAGTGTGGATCTGCAGAAAGGAGAGTTCATGGGGCCTCTGCAGTACAGGACCTGGAGGAAGATGAGCTCTGTTCTTCAGCCAGGTACACACACACACACACACATACACACACATTACCTAAAGACAGAGCACCACACCTAAAAGAACTGGCTCTATCTACACAAGCGAGACATCTACCTACATTTTTAGTGAGCAGGCAGAATGTTATTTGGATTGTAGCGTCTGCCTGCTCTGTCTGGAGATGTTGGACTAAAGCAAGATTCAAAACCTGCTTGTGTCTGCTTTCCCAACATAATAAACCTCTCATTGGACAGAAGTCTCTTCAGAGCCACGAGGTAAAAACCATAGTTCTCGTCAGTGTAAATAAGGACGTTGTCATACCATCAATCCTTGGCCCTGAGGGTGTAACACTACAGGAACCTCAGACAGGAATGCTGAGTGTAGAACAGGTCTGGATGTCATGAAGCTCAGTGGAGTTGCATCATAGTTTGCCTCCTCTCAATGAGGCACTATATAATTTACATATTACCTTTTATGGATGTAGCTGATGCTCTTATCCCAGAGCGACTTACAGTAAGTGAGCAGGTTGGCGTTCAGTGTCTTCCTCAAGGACATTTTGACAGGATACATGTCAAAATATCAAGGACTCAAACCTGTCATCTTTCATTCCCCCATGTCTAACTCCCTTTGCGCTCCCTTCCCCCCCAGCTGTCTCGGCGGTGACCCTTGACCCGGACACGGCCTACCCCCGCCTGTGGGTCTCCCCGTGTCACACCAGCGTCCGCGTGGGCGACATCCAGCCCAACCTGCCCGACAACCCCGAGCGCTTCACCCGCTACAACATCGTCCTGGGCCTGGAGGCCTTCTCCTCAGGCCGCCACTACTGGGAGGTGGAGGTGGGCTCCAAGACGGCCTGGGGTCTGGGCGTGGCCACGTCCTCTGTCAACAGGAAGGAGGAGATCAGCCTCTGCCCGGACGACGGCTTCTGGACCCTGGTGCTGCGGGACAACGGCGACGGCACCAGCGAGTACGAAGCGTGCACGGACGCCGAGGAGAGCTTGTTATATCCCGCGCGGCCCCCCAGGAGGGTGGGGGTGTATCTGGACTACGGCCGCGGCGAAGTGGCGTTTTATGATGCAGGAGACATGAGCCACCTGTTCACCTTCTGCGATG
Source organism: Centroberyx affinis (assembly GCF_046629955.1). Taxonomy (NCBI): domain Eukaryota; kingdom Metazoa; phylum Chordata; class Actinopteri; order Beryciformes; family Berycidae; genus Centroberyx; species Centroberyx affinis. Next base: position 276,235 of record NW_027282300.1, on the reverse strand, counting down.
CAGAATTCAAAGAGCCCGTTTTCCCGTACTTCAATCCCTGGCCGATTATCAACGGACGCAACCGCGGTCCCCTCACCGTGGTAACGCCGCTGTGATGACATCCTCCTTTCCACTGTCATTCTTCATTAGTAGTTTCACAAATACACTGAACAAAGAGTTTGAACATATATTAACGGTGCAGCTATGCAGCGAACTCCTCAGTCCAGTTCGACTCGACACATTAGCATTCACACTGTCATGAAGCCTTTGCTATATTAGTGGCAAATTAGTGGCAAGGTGATGATGAACACTCTGGTGTCGCTGCAACTAAGGACCCAGCTTGAGAAATATTCCTGTAAAACTGGAAAAAAGAAGATAAAACTGCCAATGGACAAGACGACGCACAGCTTAATGTTTGTATTGGGGTGGGCAATTCATTAGAAAAGGGCTAAGGCCTCAATTATTACTTTACAATAAATTACCAAAGACTTCACTGATAATATTGCACCAAACAAATGTCCATATGTAAGTAGGTTCACTGCATACTACTGTAGACTAACTTAACTTTAATCTTTCTTTATTTTAGCTCAGCAAGTAAAAAGCTGAAGAGCATTAGTAGCCAAGTCTACAGTAGTATCCAGTGAACCTCATAATGCCATGAGAAAGGCCTTACAATCATTATAATCATTATATGCATTGCATTTTCTATCTATATGTTTTATATTATAACCATATCTAACCATATAACAAAGTATTGTACTGGTTTTATATATCTTATACTGATATTCTAATGACATTCTAACAACATGCATATATGTCTCTAAAGTGAATTTATTATGTTTATAGATTTTACCTACAAATTATCACTTTTGTATGCCTTTCCTCTACAATGGACACTTGCCCCATAATCTCCCACTCCAAAAAAGCCAAGTCTGCGTACGGTAACCACACACACACATTGTCACTGACCTCATGTTTGTCCTACATGGACTTTTTTTTATTTCATCAAGAGTTTGTTCACTCTTAAAATGTCTTCTGCAGTTTCTAGACATTTGCCATGTAGTTATAGCCCAATAGCAGCCCCAGTAGATCAGTGTTTTCCTGCTGAGCTTGTTGTTACCTGTGATTCCACTGGAGGGCGTCCAGATCTAATGTGTTGCAGCATTGCTCTGCTCTACGCTCAGCTGGTGAGAGGGACTTGAGGCTTTGCAAAGCCATATTAAAACCAACCTCCAGCAACCTCACCACTCCTTTCAAAGCTTTATGGGAATAGTTCAGTATATAGTCTCTTCCACCAGTTACAGGATTCTCCTGTGGTTCATCAGGGGAGGGGAGGTACACATGTGCCTGTTTCAGCTGGTAGGAATTAGCTGTCACTCCTGTTCTGCCTGTAAACCAACAAAGTGCTTGGGATGCCTGTGTGAACTGTCTCTGGAAGGAGCGCCACTATAAATGACTAGATAAATTGATATTTTTCATCATAATCAATCCTTGAATGAACCTGTACAAACTGACCTTCTGTTCTGGCAGTATTGCACTGTATATTGCAGCGTAGATTTGATACCGGTTCTTCATCAGCCACTCTACCTCCGGGCCGACCTGCCTTATGTTTATCCACAAAGGCCAATTTTTATTAGTCAGTGGCCAATAAAGTCATTTCTGAATCTTCATCTTCATCATAAACCTGTGCATTTGCACACAGTTCCCTTGCGCCAATTGTGCAATTTGGTCATCTGTGACTTCTGTTACAAACAAATAAATAATGAGAATTAGTCTGACCCAAATAAAACTTATCCATTATCCATGTCCGCTTAATCTCTTTGCGTCATCTGCCTATACATTAACCATAGACTGGTCTCAAGACTATACCTGTCAAGGCTATGTCTAATCCGACCCTTCTCTCCTCCAACTGTCCTGATCTGTAATTAGATATTATTGCAGGCTGATCTACATGCCGTAACACAAGCCTCCTTCACTTCTACATTACTGCTCTGCCACTCCCTCCTCCATTCACTCCTGCCTTCCTTCAGTTTACGAACGTCGATAAGTCTGTGATGGCAGAGCAAGATTATTCCAAATATAGAAAAATGATTGTCTTGAGAGTCCTGTCTCTACATTTTCCTCTCTGATGTTTTTTTTTTCATCCCTCCATCCCTCCTATCAGATTTTTTTCTTCCCTATGCAGGCTGCCTCTGACTGATCTATTCCCAAAATACGCCCCTTCTCTATTTTTACCGTCAGTGAGTCTATACTCAGCTTTTCTGTAATTGATCTCTTTTCTCCCTCCTCTCGAGAATTTGCCCTCGCCCCCCCCCCATTAATAATCAATGAGGAGACCGTTGGGTAGGGAGAGGGGGAGAGGGGGGCAGAAAGATAGGCTTAAAGTGATTCATGGAAACCTCATTAGCAATTGGAGAGAAGTCAGCTTATACGTCCCAGACTGGAGAACATATACTATCAAGGTCCGTTTCAGTTTGAAAGAGAGAAGTTTAATGCGGGTTAACAGGAGATGCAGATAGAAAGGAGAGGAGGAGATGGAGGGAGATTGCATGGGGAGGCAGTTAAGAGGGGAAAAAAAGAGGGGGGGAAAGTGAGACGCTTTATCTGCTCAAAGCTGCCAAACACCTGCCAGCGTCCCCATTTCCAAAGCGGTGATAGAATTGGACATTGGAAGGAGAAGAGAAGGTGAAGACAGAAAGAGAAGAGGGAGAGCTGAAAGATATGGGGTGGGGGGGGGGGACCAATTTGACGGGACACTTTATTTATAGAAAGCAGACACTTTAAGCAGAATTGGACTGGAGCTACAATGCGGTGCATGAGTGTGAATAAGGCTTTAAAGAGACCTGAACGGCCCGATAACATGTTAGTATGTGTACACGCTTGTGTGAACAGTCTAAAAATGGAGGTCATGATGACATGTTCACCTGTGTGTGTGCTCAGTCATGCCTGCTGGATGGGTTTATCCATGTATGCATGTGTGTGATTTGCGAAGGGAGGACAGCATCGCGGCGGTGCGTTATACATAGAAGTCTTTCATCATCACACCATAGCCGAGTCTGCAATCTGCATCCCCCTCCTCCACTCCTCCGCTCTCTCTCTCTCTCGTTCTCTCTGTCCCTTTCTGTGTCTTTCTCTCACACGCAGTAAATGAATAGCTGACCTGGGCACCTCCAGAAAGAATCCAATTTGTGTTACAACAAAGGCTGGGAATGTGACAGGGGATTGGGGCCGGATAGACTGAGAGAGACAGGAAAAGAGGGAGAGAAAGAGAGAGAGAGAGTGGAAAGCAATGGGGATTACTGTCCGAATGAAATGAGGGTGACAAGAAAGAGGGGAGAGAGTATGGGAGGAGGGGTGGCAATGGTCAGAGAAAGAGAGGAAAGAGAGAAAATGGGGAATGAGAGAGGAAAAACAGGCCAGAAGATGAAGTGTCTGTGTAAAAGGCAACACAACAGAAAAATAAAGGTATGAGGAAAAGTTGGAAGGAGCAAAAGCACAATGGGCGAAGGTGAGGAGGCGACGGTGTTGAGAGGAGTGTTTACCTGTGACGAAGGCAAAAAGGTGGAAAAAGGGGAGGAAGAGAAGGAGAGAGAGGTCGGCGTGTTACAGGTAGATACCGCGAGGGAGGTAAAGTTCAGGAGGTATAGGGTGTCACCTAAAGGCACAGGAGATAGCGAGAGGGGGCAGAGGTGCAGGAACTCAATCCCCGAGCCAAGACGGCAGCTGATGATAAAAACCTCCTCACCTGGACACACGCAGGGAAAGAGAGATATGGAGAGAAGCACGGTGTGAAGCCAATACTTTAATTCACACCAGCTACTACAGGACAGAGGAAGAGAAGCAGACAGGAGGGAAGGAGGAGAGGAACATTTCAGCATTTTGTTTCTGGGATTTTTTGTTTTTTTTGTACCTGGGACAAAAGGAACAAGTGTCAGTTCATCGAAGGAGCTGATTTTTTTTAAGGAATTTGGGGGAATATTGTGAAGTTCTAAGATCACTGCTCAGTTTGTTGGGAATTTTAGCAGGTAAAACAAAAAAAAAAGACAACAACAACTGCTCGATACGCTAGAGAGGAGAAGCAGGGAATAGGAAAGAGAGAGGGTGAGGGAGGGGGAGGGCGAGCGAGCGAGCGAGCGCGAGAGAGGGAGAGAGAGTGTGTGTGTGTGTGAGAGCCAGTGACACCGAGATGTTCATGATCATTCGAGAGACGTCCGCCGGAGGAGGCGGTACTGGAGCGATGAGCGCGCCACAGGAGAAAACCGCAAAGCAGGTGTGTGTGTGTGTGTGTGTGTGTGTGTTTGTGTGAGTGTGCATGTGTGTTTCTCTGTCAGTCTGTGTCCATCTACATGCCTTTTCTTATGCTTTTGTCTGTGTGAATGTGTGTAACTGGCTCAATTTAAGCAGTGATAAATGTTGCTAGAATTGAGAAGTTTTAGGACCACAATGTAACTACTTACATATGAATTTTACATACCTTGTTTTTTAAAATGATCATGCATGGAAACAGCAGTTTTATATTTCAGAAAAGGTTCATGTATGGATATGGTATGGATATGTACATATATGGTGTTTCACTGTGTCAGATAAAGTCAATTCAGAGATGGAGTAACTCAAAAGGTGAAGGGAGGGAAAAAAAGCTGCCACTGGGGTTTGGTCCAATAATAAAATATATAAATAAACCTAAGGATTCAGTGTTTTTTGGTATTTCTATAAGTCCTTATCTGATCAGTCTTTTCTGTAATGTGATACATACAGATTAATCTTAACACATTATAAAAAAACCCAGCAGTGTACCAGATAAATACCCTATTCATATCAAGATACCCAAACTACTAACTCATTACCACATTGTGCATGTTATGTACATTATCAGGTGAATTAGAAAGCCAAAAGTCAAAAAGTGAGATTGAACGCAGACATGACGTGTCTGAACTCAATTCCTCAGACGCTTTGTAACATCATCTGTAGACAGTGGCAGCAGCACCTAACACCATCCACCCCACCCCCACCCCCACCCCCCCTCGTCCCTCAGGTGCAGGCGGCCATCAAGAGGAAGGTGGAGAAGCAGAAGAGGCGCACCAACGAGCAAGGGGGGGGTGTCGGGGAGGTCCAGGCCGCCGTGCCCTGGCACCCTCGCCACCAGAGAGCCGCCCAGATCCCCCACAAGGTGGCAGGGGAGGACAGGACGGCGCTGGAGGAGGAGCTGGAGGAGATGATGGAGGGACCGCAGCGCCGGGAGAAGGAGAGAGAGAAGGAGGTGGAGCCCACTGACCTGCTGCCCATCGTGGACTCTGTGTTCGGACAGGTAGGGGCTGAGAGAGCGTGTGTGCGCGCGCGTGTGCGTGTGTGTGTGCGTGTGTCTATGTGTGTGTGTCCGTGTGCTCATGTATGCGTCTGTGCGACTCATGCCTTTGTTTGTGTGTGTGTATGTGTGTGTGTATGTGCTCATGTATGCACTCAGGATATGAGTGTCTGTGTGTCTCACGCCTTTGTGTGTGTATGCATGGGCAAGTGTGTGTGTGTGTATGTATGTGTCGTCAGGGCACAAGTGTCTGTGAGTGTCTCGTGCGCTTCTGCCAGTGTGCGCGTTTGTGTGTGTGTGTGTGTGTTTGTGTCCAGTTCTCCAGCTGATTGAATGCCTCTCCACAGGCTTGATTGAAACCTTAAGCCCCCCCATTTTAAAAGTAAAGCCTGGCTCTGCTCTGGCCGTCTCTCCCATCTCACCCCTCTGACCCCTCTGACCTCACAGGCCAAACGGGGCGTAAAGCTGCGTTCGCCACAGCAACCTGCACCGCTCCTTTTTTTTTTTTTTTTTAAACACAAACGTTAACATTTGCGTTTAACCCCAAATACTTTGCGAAAATGGTGCTAACAGCAAAGCGGGGCTAAGCTAAGGACGCAGATAGATAGCGTGTGTAGGCTTTAAGCTCTTTTACTTTGGGCGCCATTACGAAAGTGTAATCCGTAACGGATACGGCCGCAATCAGTCAGCGCACAGATCTGATGAACACCCTATCCCAACTCCTCGCCCCTCCAGCCATTGTGTCAGCTCGGTATCGCATCACATCCCATCACCCGCGCGGTAAAAGCCACGACACACGACACGGCACGCTAGGCCACACCATTACAACATCTGTCACCCCGGGGTCAGTATGGGAGAGTGGTGTGAGAGTGGTGTGTGTGTGTGTGTGTGTGTGTGTATTTATATGTGTATGTAGGGGGGAAATAAAAACAGATTACACCCAAGTCACTTCCCTCACTCCCTCGCTGTTGCTGACCTCAGCTTGTGTGACTCACTCCGTCTTTTTCTGACACACCAGACAGGGAGGGGGGGGGGGGAGAGAGAGAGAGAGAGAGAGAGAGAGAGAGAGAGAGAGAGAGAGAGAGAGTGTCACATCCACCTGGTCACGTCAGCAGAACACAGAGGGAGGTGGCGGGTGCATCAGAGCAGCGGGACATCAATCTAAAAAGAAAAAATTGTGATGTCAGTGGTGATGCAAGTGATCCAAAATAAGAGACGGGCTGGCTGAGGGAGTGGGAGAAAGGGAGAGAGACGCGTCGTTGCATCTTCAAGCGGAGAGAAAGGGAAAGGAGAGGTCTCTGAGAGAAGAGAAGAGAAGAGAAGAGAAGAGAAGAGAAGAGGATTTCTGGGTAGTTAAATGATAGTGAATTCAACTATTTCTCATTTTTCTGGGGGCCCCCTGGAACTCCCTCAAGGACCCTCGGAGGTCCCCGGACCCCACTTTGAGAACCAGTGCATTATAGCATGTAAATTGTGTGTAACAGGCATGTCTTAAATTAAGTCTTAAATAGCAAGCATGTGGCATTCCCAGCCCCCTCATGCTGAACTGAACAGACGGAGCTTGCTTTCAAAAACTCATATTTCACAAAACACAAACTCATGACACACACAAACACAGGCACGATCGTCAATGCTCCCCCCTTCCTTCCTTCCTTCCTTCATTCCTTCCTTCCTTCCTTCCTTCCCTCCTCCCGCTCTCTGTCTCTTCTCCCCTAGCTCACTTCTAGTCTTTCTCTGACAGACAGCTATTGTCACTAGACACTAGTAGAAGTATATGTGACACCAGATCAGCACATGATATGTCTACTGGTTTACCTGCTCACACACACACACACACACACACACACACACACACACGTAATTTCATCACGGAGGCACAACAGAACGCTGAGTCCCAAACAACGATCCGAGTCACGTTACCTGAGCACTCCCCACCTGACACACACATACACACACACACATACACAATAGACATGCTTACTCATTGTCGCCAGTGTGTGTGTAAATAGTAATGCTAGAGTGACAGTCATTCAATGCTGATACCTGGATGACTGGACAAGCAATTAAAAAAGCAATACAAAACAGACTCATATACTCAATTACACACACACACACACACACACACACACCAACACTGTCTCATTTGCGCGATTAATTGCAACCATCAGTAGGGGAGAGTCAACCTGGTAATGAATCAGGCTTAATGGTATTGGTGTGTCTTGGGTTATTCATCCTATCCCTGGTATCAGTGTTGTCTAGCACACTATCATCAAGGCTGAATCATGAAGGAAGTCCTTATGCAGGCCTCAGCCTACTTAAAGGCAGGATTCATTTGATTGAGTGACTGATAACGTTGTGTTGTATCATGTTGTTTGGAGTTGATGGGCCTTAATTGATGTAATTGATCGGATTAATACTGATAGAGACGTATTGTATTGTATATAGCTGGGGTGGTATATTCTGCCGTATTCGGCCGTGATTCTCAACCTTTTTCATATCAAGGACCCCTAATTTAGTCCACATTAGCCACAGACCCCCATTTGATGAGATTTTGTCTCTCGGACCCAAATCTGAGAATATTTTTTATTGTTAGATATGATTTTGTCTAGAATTCCATGACTGTCTGTATTGTAGGTAGAGAGATAACAGAGAAACTATGATCAGAACAGTCATTCTTCTACATTCTCTAATTGTGTTAACTTATTGTAAATGAAATAATGCTGAAGTTGAACAATTCATCAATTTGCTGGGGACCCCCTGGAATCCTCTCAAGGACCCCTGGTGGTCCCTGGAACCCACGTTGAGAACCACTGCTGTAAGGGATATAATGACTGACTTATGGAGTTGTTTTGTGTGTTATGTGTAGTTGAGGCTGATATACTCTGTCCCAGAGATTTAACCAATAGAGAGGTGAAGACATTTAGGTGTATGAGGTTTAGGATCGTGTATCAAAGATTTGACAATAAGCTACACGCTTGTAAGCAAGACAGAAGTACTGAATACACTTCATCATAATACAAAGGAACATGGATGTAAGCAAGTGAGTGATTTTACAGAGATGTTTAGCGTTCATAGCTATTCCCGTTCAAAAAAGTCACATTTTCTTACATCACGTGACAGATGTGAACATTTCAGTTCATAGGTGGAACTTTTTTTCAAAAGTGAAAACTTAATTTCACATGAAAAGGGACAATTCACTGGTGAAAACTGCCATTTTCACATGGGAAATGGGAAGTTTCACACGTTCGCATATGAAAACCAACATGTCTAAAAAGCAAATGTACTTTGAATTCGAATGTGGATTTTCACACGTGACTTTTTTTTTGTAAGGACTAGAAAATGCATTTACAAAAAAATATATAAAATACAAAATTACAAAATACAAACACTAATTACAATATTATTTACTTGATATTGGACAATTTAGTCAGGATTTATGTACATGTAGTGAATTCTGTTTTAGGGGGAATTTCCATTTAGTAAATGCACATTATTCTCTTGTCAGAAGATACTGTATGCTAAGCTAACAAGTCTGTGCTGGCAGGCTGGGAGCAGGTCCCATTTTGACCTTTCACAGAGGGATATGGTCACTGAAGGAGGGTCTCCAAGTTATTTTTTTCCCCGGTAATGTTATCACTTAGAGTGGTCGCTCTTAAGCTGTGCATCTTTTAGCTTATAGGCTCAGTTTGCCTGAAAAGTTTGGCTAAAAATAGAAGTTGTTTGAGCATTACCATTTCCATTCATGTGGACCGACGCAGGCCATCGACGCAGCAGCCAAATAGATCTTAGACTGGCCCAAAGCTGGCCTCTAGTGGGGATTGCTGCTTACTGCAACAGAGAGAGAGAGAGAGAGAGAGAGAGAGAGAGAGAGAGAGAGAGAGAGAGAGAGAGAGAGAGAGAGAGAGAGAGAGGTTAGATGTCACTGTTGTGTTTCATCTTGCGGAGCTTAGGCCATGCTTCCATCCCACTATACCATTCTCTGCCATTATAATCCTGCTGAGCGTGAAGGTTTATGAGCTCCTCTGGTAAGACTCCTTATGCTCCCTTTTCTGAGAAGGATGGGTTTTAACTTGAAGAAATACAAAAGAGCTCCAAGACATTTCTCATTTATAACATTTACGTTGTTCTGGTGCATTTAAGCATAGGAGGAGATAAGAGATACACTCCAGTTGGAATTTTGTTTTCATGGAAATACCTTCATCCATTGGACCATAAAACTCATCAATGAACTCTACAACACGGACTATGTGACCATGTGCCGAAGTGATATTTCACTGTGGCTGAACATTTCACTTATTAGTATCTGCAGCCCCATATTTCCCCACAACAACACTGGCTATTCCAACTACCTGTGCTTTTGTCATTTACTTTCTCATTAAAATAAAGTTAAAAAAAAAAAAAAGTCTTACAATACAGCAATACACATAAGTGTGTTCCTGCATGTTTCCATAGTTTCCATACCGTGTCCATACAGTATACATGTATATGCATGCATATGTGTGTGTAGCAGTTTAGCAGGGAAGATTTGGAGGTAAAAAATCTGACATCTGTGATGGGTAAAACTTACTTCTGTGCATGCCACATATACACACACACACACACACGCAAGCTGTGCACTCCATATGGATGTACTGTAGTAAGCAAGCATGCCAAATCTGCCGTCGGAGAGATTTGGTGGCAGATGCCATGTACGAGCTCAGCTGACCACTTAGCGCTGCACTTGTAACCTCAGCTTCTGAATTTAATATTGTCATAATTTGGGACAACTTGGCCTAACTAAGTCTTTGCTATAAGAGGACGAGTGCAGCACGAGCCACCTTTGACCCCTGACTCCTGACCGGCCATTACATCCCACTAAGTGTGTCCTCACATGACACCGACGCACTGACACACACCAACACAGCCACACACGAACACTGTGGATCTCATGGCGTCTTGCGTAAGCTGTCTCTCACTGAGGCATCACAGCTCACTCATGCTACTTCCTCATTCGTTTTAGGGTTCAGCAGTGTAAAGGCTAAAAGCAAAAATACATTTGAGAAACATTTCAAATATTTGAAGTACAGAAGACATATCGCTGTTGTCAGGTGAAAACCTTGTATCTCCAGAATGTCAGCTTTTCAGGAACAAGAATAAGAGCCTTGTTTTTAGCCCGACCACCATGTATTTAGTTTATCCAGTGGGGTTTTTGAAAGGGTTTCATCAGCCCAGGGGTTGTAGAATTTTCTCAACCCGTGGAAGAGAATGTAATCCTTCAGTTTAAGTTAAAACATGAAAATCACCAAAATTAGAGATTAGGTTTTCACCTGAAAACTGACAATATGTGATAAAGCAAATCAAGCCCTTTTGCTAGCGTTTTGTTTTTTTTGTTTTTTTGATATATTTAATCACTATTTAGCCCAGCTTTAATCACTGAGAAAATCGGAATTGAGAAATGGGCCATATAAAGGAGCTATAGGCAAACACTTTAGATAGCCCAGCTGTGCTATCTAAAGTGTTTGCCTATAGCTCCTTTATATGGCCCATTTCTCAATTCTCCTTCCCTTTCCCTATTACAGTAAGCATAATTCATTTTGATTTCAGACAGGCTTTGTTAGTTGTGGTTTAGTCTCTTGATAGTAGATGCCGGTCTTATTCATATTTTTAGAAAGCACTCCTTTTAGAAAATATTTTCCATGAATCAAGACTTTTATTTCAGTTCGTCTAAAATTATAGTTTCAATTACACATTCCAGTACGACACGATACGAAATACTTAGTGTAATAGGAAACTGAGTGCCATCATACATATAGGACAGACAACAGGTAGGACAGTAGGAAAAGGCATGTATCTCAAGGCAGTACAAAATCAGGGGAGAACACAACACCATAATACATAGTGCAAACATCAATGTGACTGTACTAGTATATGTTAGTGGTTATATAAGACATCAACATCAACATATTCATGGACACCAACATTACCACACTCCTCAGTACAACCACCATCCTAGTCATCAACATCAACATCAGATCATCATCGTCATCAACAACAGTGACAGTCAGCGACAATGTTCATTAAAAATCTTCACCACAGCAGGTACAAAGGACTTCCTGAATCTCTCTGAAGAGCACCTGGGCATAACAAACCTGTCGCTAAAAGAGCTCTTCAGTTCGCTAAAAAACATTGTACATTGGATGATCCTCATTTTGCATAACACTCTTGAGTTTCCTACCCATTCTTTGCTCCGTGACCACTTCTAGCGAGTCAGGGGTCAAGCCAATAATGGATCCTGCCTTCCTGATCAGTTTGTTGATCTTGTTTCTGTCCACTGAGCTTAAGCTGCACCCCCAGCAAAGAACAGCATCAGATAGAAAACTTGCTAAAATGCTTTGATAAAACACGTGCAGGAGTGACCTGCTGACATCAAAAGACCGGAGCTTCCTGAGGAAAAACAGCCTGGACCGGGCCCTTTTAAAGATGGCACTGGTATCCTCTTTCCAGTCCAGTCTATTATCCACAAGGACACCAAGGTACTTATAATAGGAAACCACCTCAATAGCCTCATCTTTAATCAGGACAGGGGTCACCGCAGCCTTTTTCTTTCTAAAGTCAATGATAAGCTCCTTGGTCTTACTTAAATTTAAAATTAAGTGGTTTTCATCACACCACTCATCCGGACTCAGCCTGCAGTCAGAGGTATATAAAGTGAATAAGTATTTTTATTTATTTCAGTTTACTAAAAAGATTTTTGTCTGGTTTTGGATTTAGCCTGTACTCAACATGAACTTAATTTCTTCCTCTTTTTTTGTTCTTCCTCTAAATCTCCTTACTGTATCCCTTTCTCCTTCTCTGTTCACCACCCCATCTTCCTCTTTAATCTAAAACGGAGGGATTAAACCCCTTGTGTCTATGCCCACTAATTCTCTCTCACTCTCTCTAAAACTCCTCATACTGTAGATGAAGTCTTTTAAATGCTGATGCAACATGTGAACGACGGAGAGAGAGGGGGGGGAGAGAGGGATTAAACAAAGGGGTTGATGAGTGTGGAGAGAAAGAGATAGTGATATTGCCGGGAAGAGACGCATGAGTGACTTTGTAGCTGTTTTCAGCAGAGGAGAGAGCTAGTTTAGGTTGGGTTGGCTTGGTTTTGGGGCTGGTTTGTTTTGCGACATCTCTTGACCTGGAATCATATAGGGATGGGTGGAGTCATGCGGGATCACCTATGGATGGATTAGAGCTGCTTTTCATCTCTCTGATGTCAGATGTGGCGGCTCTTAACCAGCATGGGACACCCATAGAGGTTTTGTCCAACTTCAGCAGCACTCAAACCTGAGCTGGGCCTTTGAGACATCCCAAGAGAGAGGAGAGCAGAGGAAGAGGGAAAGAAAAGAGGGGAGGAAGAGACTGAGACAGACAGAGAGGGACAGAGAGAAGAGTGTGATAGAGAGAGCAAGAGAGGAGGGGAGGGGGAACAGGCAGGGGGGAGGAGAGTGGGAGGGTAAGATTGATTGGTATCCAGCAAAGGGAGGTTAGGTAATGGGCAACTGTACCAAACCATCCATGAGAGACAAAATGAAGAAGGTAAGAGCGCTTGACCCAGACTCTCTTTGTTTAACTGTGGCTCATAAGAGCTTTGCACTTTAGCTTGTGTGTGATTTTGATTTGCTCACTGTACAGTAGGTATAGATTTTACTAGTCTGCATTTGTGTGGTTTTTACATGATTCTGTTCTCAACTAAAACACCTTAGCCACTTGCCTTGACTATATTATCCCTAGATGCTATTTTTTATCATCTTGGATTTTTTTTAAAATACAGAAAATAGCAAAATATTTGTTGAAATATCTGCACTATTCGTTTGGAGCCTGTTGATACAAAATGTTTCCCTTGATGGCAGTCAGCTCCTTACTATATGTGTGTAAGTTTTTAAGTTTTTATCAAAGACACAATGTGTAACTTCATACTGTAAGAGTCTTACATAATGCTGCAACAAGACGTCAGTCAGTAGACGGGACACTTAGCAGAATTAACTGTCAGAGCCTCAGCAGAATGAGACTGGAGGGGGATAGATAGATGAAGAGAATGTTAAGAGAGAGAGATCAACATAGTTTCTCATGGTAAGGATAATCTCTGATGTGAGTGGATTGCCTTGAAATAATAAGCAGCTTACACAGTCCAGGCATATAGCCGTATAGAGTATAATGTTTGCATGACTGGAAAAGATAGATCTCAGCATTGGTTCCTTGAGAGGATTTGATTTTGTCTTGTGTGTGGATGAGACGCTCATATAGACAGTGTGGTGGGCTAACTGGCTGGATCTGCATCTAAGGGGGCAAAGGAGGGGCCTGTTGCCCCCCTCAGGGGTAAGGCGGGGGCTGTGGGCCAGCAGGGGCTGCAGCCGGAGGGAAAGGAGGATGAGGGGATCGAGGATAAGGAGTTCAAGGATCCCTTTGGCGCACTGGTCAAGAACTGCAACATGCTGCAAAACATCGTGGGCCCCGCCTGCATCTTCCTTAAACAGGGCTTTTCACAGACGCTCGTATGTAAACGTATACACATAGTATGCACACGGTATATCCATTCACACCCATGATGCATTCTCACAAACCTCATCTTCATCAGCACACCAGCTGTCCGGTCATTCCACCGCATCAGTCGTCCTGGGTCAGCCAATCAAATCCCTTCAGCACCAGACAGACTCAAAGGGGTCGATAATTCAGTTCCATGGAAACTTATTGATTGTCTAGCTTAGTGTAGCGCAATATGTGCAGCACAAGGTACGGTGGAGGTTATGGGTTTGATTCCCACTGGGACGACCCAAACTAACAGAGTAGAACTGTAAGTTTCCATCTGCCAAGTATGACATATAGACTACAGGTAAATGCCAAATTAAAGGATACACCCATATAGGGTGCCTTAACAGGGTGTTGGGCCACCATGAGCCACCAGAACAGCTTTAATGCACCTTGGCATAGATTCTACATGTGTCTGGTGGGAGGGATGCGACACGCTAAGCATGATGGAATGCTTCATTATTTTACAGATCACACCAGCTTTCAATATGCTATGTATCCCGCTTTTACTCAAGTATTTCATTTATTTTGGCACTTATATATACACATTCATATGAAACATACTGGAATGAATTCTAGTTATTTAGCCTGGTTGTTTGTGAGCTGGTGTGTCCCATTCAAACATCTGCTGTTTACAAGTTAAAAAAGACTGGCATTGGGTATTTTGGCAGCTGAGTGCCTCCTTTGAAGTGGGAGGATAGTGGTAGCATGGTGCACTCTAGGGTTTCAACAGGCCAGCCATAGTAAATAAAAATTATCCAAGAGGATTTGCTTTCACCCCATTATTGTGCTCTCCCCAGAGCACTTAGCCTAACCATCCTCTGTGCTGTGCAGGGGCCACCATTGTGTTTGTGTGTGTGTGTGTGTGTGTGTGTGTGTGTGTGTGTGTGCGTGTGCGTGTGCGTGTGTGTGTGTGTGGGGTGGGTGTGGGTGTGGGTGGTCTTGCGTGCAAACCTATGTACCATGTGCAAACGAGGTACATAGTACATGTATATGTGTATGACTGTGTGTGTGCGTGTGCGTGTATGTGAACAGTGGACATGTGTCCAAGGGTCTCGCTCCCAACTAAACCTCCCAAATCTCCTAATCTCCAGATGTTGCCTGGCAACCTCCCACAAATAATCTGGTTACCACGGTGATTTATGTTAGGTGAACTGTCCGCCCATTCATATCATAATGCAGAAAGCCCCGTAGAATTTAATCCATATAGATTTAGATTCTTCATCTCGAGCTACACTGTGTTTGCATTGGTTTTTCTAATACTTATCTTAAAAACTACGAGAGCATGTACTATTCAATTAATATAACTGATATAACTATAAATTACATTTTTCAGATTATATTGAAAAATGAAATCCCAGCCATGATACATGAGCATTTTTTTGAAACTAACTGGCCAACTTTGCTATTATTTCACAGTTATTGGCATTTGTTTGGCTCCAGTTGCCATTCCCTATCCCCATTGCGGGATATAAAGCCAAACTCCATTGACCCAAAAAGTTGGCCAGACATCACAGCCCTATTTACACCTCAGCTACATGTACAAATACATGTGTAAATAACAGTTTCCCACTCATAATTCATTTTCTCTCATTTCCTCTAGTTCTCAAAGAAGTGTATAGTTGAATATAATTTCTGTGCTGTACAGTGTTTCCTCATAACATGGCATCTGTGATTCAACATCCTATTTGTACCTTAAAATCTACATGCTTGGCTGGTTGTATGTAAATCTGATTAAGTGTGTGTGCATAGAGCGTGACAACTGAGCAGTCTAAATATTTGTGATAGGAGTGTTTGTGTGTGTGATAAATGCATGTGTGAATATGTTTGTGTGTGTGTGTGTGTGTGTGTGTGTGTGTGTGTTGTGCCGTTGTAAGAGAGAAACTAATGTGTCCCACTGTTCCCTCCAATAGGACAGAGAGCTGAGACCAGAGGAGATTGACGGTGAGATAACTTCCTCACTGTGTTTCTGTTTCACCGCACCAGAACTGATTTAACAATGTAAATCCTCTCATGGTTAAATATTGCTCTGTGTGTGTGTTTGTGTGTGTGTGTGTGTGTGTGTCTGTGTTTGTTTTTTCCAGAGCTTCGCGAGGCGTTTGTGGAGTTTGATAAGAATAAGAAAGGCTACATCAGCCATAAGGACCTGGGGGAGTGTATGAGGACGATGGGCTACATGCCCACTGAGATGGAGCTCATTGAACTGAGCCAGCAGATCTGTGAGTGGAGCAGCAGCCTGGGAACAGAGAGAGAAAAGAACAGACTAGAGTAGAACAGAACAAAGCAGAACAGAACAGAACAGAGTAGAACAGAATAAAGCAGAACAGAACAGAACAGAACAGAACAGAGCAGAACAGAACAGAACAGAACAGAACAGAACAGAACAGAACATAATAGAGCAGAACAGAACAGAACAGAACACAATAGAGCAGAACAGAACAGGACAGAGCAAAGCAGAACAGAACAGAGCAGAACAGAACAGAACAGAACAGAACAGAACAGAACAGAACAGAACAGAACAGAACAAAGCAGAACAGAACAGAACAGAACACAATAGAGCAGAACAGAACAGAACAGAACATAATAGAGCAGAACAGAACAGAACAGAACAGAACACAATAGAGCAGAACAGAACAGAACAGAACATAATAGAGCAGAACAGAACAGAACACAATAGAGCAGAACAGAACAGAACAGAACAGAACACAATAGAGCAGAACAGAACAGAACAGAGCAAAGCAGAACAGAGTAGAACAGAACAGAACAGAACAGAACAGAACAGAACAGAACACAATAGAGCAGAACAGAACAGAACAGAGCAAAGCAGAACAGAGTAGAACAGAACAGAACAGAACAGAACAGAACAGAACAGAACAGAACAGAACAGAGCAAAGCCGAACAGAGTAGAACAGAACAGAACAGAACAGAAAAAAGCAGAACTGCATGTGTGTAGGTTTTGGTACCAGGTGGGCAAATCCAGTGGCGACAGGATTAAGTGGATTTGTTATTATTATATTAATACTAAAAGCTACAATTGGTCCTGGAGAAACACTCTCTGTAGATGTTATTGTTCCATGAAGTTTAACTGAATATGAGCCTGTTGTCTTTCTTTTAAGTGCACAGAATAGCCATCATATCATATATCCATGTGGCTTACAGTCTTTTCCCTTCCCATTATCACATAGGTTTTGGTCAATATGCTAATTTGGTCATCACCGTTGTTGGCTGAATTATTTAAGTCTACTCACGTAACTTAAATACCACAGGTAATAATGTTACCTACCGTTAAGGTTTGTAGGGCAGCTAAAGATGTTGATGTATGTAAATCAACGGTAGAGAGCGAGGCTCATTGTGTGTGGGAGCAATGCTCAGATAGCGTGACACATTTAGCGGTTAAATTACCTATTCCACCAACATCACTTGAATACCACTGGTAATAACGTTAACGACCTACCGTTAAGGTTTGCAGGACAGCAGAAGATATGGATGTCTGTAAATTGATGCCGAAGATTGTGGCTCTGTGTGGGATCCAAAATGGCATTATCAGTATGGGACTGAATGGGGCGTTTAGTCCATAGGCAAAAGGCCATCTCTTAGACAAAGACGCCCTCTAGAGGCCATCTCACGAAGTGACATCTCACTAAGCGTCACCTGACTGACTGACTGACTGACTGACTGACTGACTGCCTGATCTGAATTGGCCTCGGCTGGGCTGTGCCAGAACAGAGCAAAAACCCCTGGAAAAACAGAACAGAGCAGAACAGAACAAAGTGTGATGAGTCTTGAAATCCAGTTTATCTTGAAATCCAGTTTTTCTTTAAACAAATGAAACAATCTGCTAGTGAGGGGACCTTACCGGTGCGCCGTAGGAAGGTCGCACTGACAATGGCTCCGCATTCAACTCGTAGTTTTTTGTTTATTATTATCTGTATTGTTTTTATTTTTGAACGTACTGCACTGTCGTTCATACAGTATGATCGACAAGCACTTTTGGAAATTTGCTCGTCACTGGACACAGACTTTTCCTGAACTTACCGGAGTACGTGCTGCGATTCCTTTGGCTTGCCACCATTGTGTTTACCAATACGCCGACGGAGGAGAAAGAGAAGAGGCAAACGTGCCGGTATCCTATGCAGATCTCGGACAAGATACTGCAATCCGCCGTTACCGAGCATTTTACTGGCAAATGTTCAATCTCTAGACAATAAAATAGACGAACTACACGCACAGATTAACTTCCAGCGGGACATTGCGAACTGCTGCGTGCTAGCGTTTACTGAGACCTGGCTGGACCCGATGGTACCTGATTCGGCCGTTACCCCTACTGGATTTTCCATCTACCGGCAGGACAGAACTACGGAGTCAGGTAAACGCAGAGGCGGTGGGGTCTGCATGATGGTTAACTCTTGCTGGGGTTCGGATATAGCAGTACTTACAAAACACTGCTCACCAGTCCTGGAGCTCCTAACTATAAAAGTCCATCTCTTCTACTTCCCTCGGGAATTCAGCTCCGCTATAATCACAGCAGTCTACATACCCCCGCAGGCGGATAAAACGCTAGCGCTAGAGGACCTTTACAGAGTGATTAATGGACTGGAGAACGCTCACCCTGAGGCAGCTTCTATTGTTGTTGGCGAGTTCAATAGGGCTAATATGAGGAAAGTTTTGCCTAAATATCACCAGCATATTAACTTTCCTACCCGTGGTGATCAGACTCTGGACCATTGTTATTCTCAACTACGGGACAGCTATAAACCCCTCCCCCGCCCTGCCTTTGGTAAGGCGGATCACACTTCCATTCCTCTCCTCCCAACCTACAGACAATGTCTAAAACAGGAAAAATCATTTTTTCAGGCATTTCAACACTGGAGTGAGGAATCCATTGCCACTCTCCAGGACTGCTTTGAAACCACAGACTGGCAGATGTTCTGTGTTGCAGCTGATGGGGACATTGATGAATACACAGACTCTGTCTCAGCCTACATCTCCAAGTGCATTGATGATGTCGTCCCGAGAGTCAATGTTAGGACTTTCCCCAACCAAAAGCCCTGGGTTAATGGTGATGTCCGTGCTAAACTCAGAGCACGGTCCTCTGCCTATAGCTCTGGGGACCTGGAGGCCTTGAGAAAGTCCAGATACGACCTCTGGAAAACCATCAGGGATGCCAAAAGAGCCTACAGAGACAAGTTGTCTAACTACGACAGTTCTGACCCCAGACGCATGTGGTGTGGACTGTGCTCCATCACAGACTACAAAGGGAGAAATAGCAGTGATGCCCATCCCGCCGCCTCTCTTCCCAACGAGCTCAACACCTTCTACGCACGGTTTGAGGCGAGCAACACCATCCCTATTGTAAGGCTAGCTGAGGACCAGGATGACTGCACTCTGTCCCTATCTACGGCTGACGTGAGGAGAGCTTTTAAAAGAGTTAACCCTCGGAAGTCATCAGGGCCAGATGGCATTCCAGGCCGTGTCCTCAGAGAGTGTGCCAACCAGCTAGCGGAGGTATTCACCTCTATATTCAACCTCTCTCTGGACCAGTCTGCAGTCCCCACCTGCTTCAAACAGACAACCATTGTCCCCGTACCAAAGAAACCTTCCATCACCTGCCTGAATGACTACCGCCCTGTAGCACTGACCTCTATCATCATGAAGTGCTTTGAGCGGCTAGTCAGAACCCACATCTGCTCCTCCCTTCCTGACACCTTGGACCCCCTTCGCATACTGCCCCAACAGATCTACGGACGACGCCATCGCCCTGACAGTGCACACCGCCCTCTCCCACCTGGATAAGGGTAACACATATGTAAGGATGCTGTTTATAAATTACAGCTCGGCATTCAACACAATTGTGTCCGCTAAGCTCGCTCCCAAGCTCAGGGTCCTGGGTCTTAACACCTCCCTTTGCAACTGGATCCTGGACTTCCTGATGGGCAGACCCCAGGTGGTGAGAATGGGTAACCTCTCCTCCTCTGTACTGACCCTGAGCACCGGAGCCCCTCAGGGCTGCGTACTCAGCCCCCTAGTGTCCGCCCTGTTCACGCATGACTGTGTGGCCACGCACAGCTCCAACGCCATCCTTAAGTTTGCAGATGACACCACCATCCTGGGTCTCATCTCCAACAACTATGAGACCACCTACAGAGAGGAGGTCAGCGCCTTGACAACATGGTGCCAGGACAACAACCTCTCTCTCAACATCTGCAAGACTAAGGAAATGATCGTGGACTTCAGGAAGCGACAGGGGGGAGGTCACACCCCCATTCACATCGATGGAGCTGAAGTGGAGAGAGTCTCCTGCTTCAAGTTCCTCAGTGTGTTCATCAATGATGACCTCTCCTGCTCCAGGCAATTGGACGCGGCAGTAAAAACTGCCCAAAAGCGCCTATAATAATAATAATAATACGTTTATTTATATAGCACCTTTCAAGAACAGACTTCCTGAGGAGACTCAAGAAGTTTGGAATGTCTGTCAAAACTCTCACTAACTTCTACAGGTGCACTGTTGAGAGCATTCTCACTGGTTGCATTACTACCTGGTACTGCAGCTGCTCCGCTGCTGATCGTAAGGCCCTCCAGAGGGTAGTGAAGACAGCGGAGCGCATCATTGGCTGCCACCTCCCCTCCGTGCAAAGCATATACAATATACAATGCCTCAGGAAAGCACGGAAAATCATAAAAGACTACAGCCACCCAGGCTATGGACTGTTCTCGCTGCTGCCGTCTGGTAGACGTTACCGGAGCATCCAGGCACAGACTACCAGACTCACAAACAGTTTTTTCCCCCAGGCCATCAGGCTTCTCAACCAGCAACATTAATCTCAGTGATCACTTTGATCACATGATCACCTCAATGTATGCTCTTGACACTTCCTATGTTCATTAAATGTACAACACCAAAAAATATTGTACATATCCATTGGCACTCCTACACTTTATATTTATAATATTTTATTACTCTTATTCTTACTGTCCATATTAACTATCTTTACTAGCTCTGGAACTGCTGCTAATGTTCTTCTACTATGTATATTTTTGTTATTTTTGTCTTTATTTGTAACCCTTTTTAACAATTTAATATTTGATATATTTGTTTTTTATGCCTACTACATAGTTGTTGCTTGCCATTGTCCTAAGAATTTCATTGTTCAGAATGACCTTGTGTTATACTGTGCATTTGATAAATAAAAACACTTTGACTTTGACTCTTTGAAATGATTTTACAATGCAAAATAACTTGTTTCAACAATTCAACAAATCTCTCAAATGATCTTAATATATCTTTCAATAATTTTGAGAACAGGTGAAACAGCATTGGGCTTTTTTGCAAAGAATAGAATAGAATAGAATAGAATAGCTTCTCAGTCAAAATGTTCTTTTGTAATCCGTCCTGTCCTGTTTATGGATTTAAAGGGCACAGTAGGAGCACAACAGCACTTACAACAGCACATTAACATCCAATGAGGGTGTTTTAAATTCATAGAGATGGTGTGCACATCAGGGGGGATTGACTGAAAATTAGAAAGCAGGAACAAACATCTGACATCATGGGAATTTGTATTAGCATGGAAAATTCTGTCCAATTTGCTGTCTGTGTATTTTCCACCAACCTTCATGACTCATCAATTTAGATTCAGTGATTAAATTTACCATCTAGCAGCAGGAAAACACATCCCACCTGAATAGTGACTTGACAGCATGTGTACTGTGTCTGTGTGTGTGTGTGTGTGTGTGTGTGTGTGTGTGTGTGTGTGTGTGTGTGTGTGGGTGTGTGTGTGTGTGTGTGTGGGTGTGTGTGTATCCGTGTGTCCTGCAGGTGGCGGTAAAGTGGACTTTGAGGACTTCGTGGAGCTGATGGGACCCAAGATGCTGGCAGAGACAGCAGATATGATCGGAGTCAAAGAGCTCAGAGACGCGTTCAAAGAGGTGGGAAGCTCAGTGTGTGTGTGTACGTGTGTGTGTGTGTGTGTGTGTGTGTGTGTGTGTGTGTGTCCACCAGTCTGACTTCTAAAGCATTCCAGCTTTAATGAGAGATTTTGTCAAAGTATTTTTATCTCACTCACTGTAAAATAGTCTTGTTTTTTATTTAAGCATTTCTTTAAAGCGCTCTCTCTCTCTCTCTCTCTCTCTCTCTCTCTCTCTCTCCCTCCCCCCAGTTTGACTCTAACGGGGACGGTCAGATCAGTATAACGGAGCTGCGGGAGGCCATGAAGAAGCTGATGGGGGAACAGCTGACCAACAGAGAGATAGATGAGATCCTCCGAGACGTTGACCTCAACGGAGATGGCTTGGTGGACTTTGAGGGTGAGAGAGAGAGAGAGAGGGAGAGAGAGAGAGAGTGAGTGTCTGTCCGCCCATTTGTGCTTTTATAAATAAATCCCTCTCTCTCTCCTTTCTCTTCTTTTTTCACAGAATTTGTGCGGATGATGTCACGCTGACCAGTCCAGATGTCAGGATGGACAGACAGACAGACAGACAGACAGACAGACTGGCAGGCAGACTGACAGACAGACAGACAGACAGACAGACAGACAGACAGACTGGCAGGCAGACTGACAGACAGACAGACAGACAGACAGACTGGCAGGCAGACTGACAGACAGACAGACAGACAGACAGACTGACAGACAGACAGACTGACAGACAGACAGACAGACAGACAGACGGACTGACAGACAGATAGACAGACAGACTGACAGACAGACAGAGAGACGGACAGACTGACGGACAGACTGACGGACAGACTGACAGACAGACAGACGGACAGACGGACAGGCAGACAGACAGACAGACTGACAGGCAGACGGACAGACTGACAGACAGACAGACTGACAGGCAGACAGACAGACAGACTGACAGACAGACAGACTGACAGGCAGACGGACAGACTGACAGACAGACAGACTGACAGGCAGACAGACAGACAGACTGACAGACAGACAGACTGACAGGCAGACAGACAGACAGACTGACAGGCAGACAGACAGACAGACAGACAGACAGACAGACAGACTGACAGGCAGACAGACGGACAGACAGACAGACAGAGACAGACAGACATGATGTACCTGCTGGACAAGACACACTACACTGTAGTGAACATTCTTCATCTGCTCTCAGGAGCGTGCATTTTATAATGATATTTTTATAAAAGAAAGAAGGGGGGAAAAAATTGCTTTGTTTGGGGCTTACAAACTAACTTACAAACATGATTGCACAAATCTAGGCTCAAGCTGCGCCACGGAGATCGGGCATTTGAGCAGCTCTAAAACATATCAGAGGCTTCATAGACAATATTTATGATCTTGTGTTTTTTTAGATGTATTTTTGATATATTTATGTTTGTCTTTTGAGTGTAACTCCTTGTTTGTAAAATGTGATGTTCTTCTCTTTTTTAATAAAAACTGCAAAATTGAAAATGTGAAATGATTCCAAGTAAACAATGCGAAGAAAGTTGCTGACAATGCATCACATTGGTAACAAATTCATCACCAGTAAATGACAATATTTAGACACAGCAGTCCCTACATTATTGTATTAGAAAGAAAAATAACTCTTTCATGCATTCACTACTAGAGCAAGTATCCAGGGCCTCATGTAGCCTATAAACTATGTGTTTAACGACGCCTATAGACAAACATCTGTATAAAGTTTGGGATTTATAGCAAGCGAACTTGGCACAAGAGTGTGTTTACTGCTGCGTATCTTCACTCTGAGAACGCATGAAGCAACTTGAAGGGAATTTGGGTGCTGTTCACTCGACTAGACCTACCCACACTGGTTTGATGAACATGTTTAATGGATGGCATTGTTTGGGGTTGGAGATGTTGCTTCGTGCCATGAGTTGACCTCCAAGAATATTACATCATAACAAGTCATCAAGTCTGTAGTATTGAGTCTTAAAATCTGAATTTTTGTAAAACAGGTGAAAGAATCTGCCGGTGGGGTAAGATAATTTCATTTGTTTCCACTGCAAATCAACAAGTTTCAAAAATTCTCTTGAATCAAGTGACATTATTGTGATACTAGTGAGTTATCTCTAGTTTGAGTTTCAAGATAATGTCACAGATTTTCTACAAAATTCTTTCTAGAAAATTCTTGAAACAAGTGAAATATTTGACATATGCAGCGTTTTTTCTGCCTTTTTGCCCACTGGATTTTAGTAGCTGACTATGCAAAGTTTAGTACAAGAACCCAGTTGGCAGAGGTGACAGGACAGGATCGCTTATTTGCTTGTAGCTATTGTAGCTACCATTTTCACAAATACATTTTGATCCAAGAAGTCCAATGAAAGGAACAGTTTGGTCCATAAAGTCTGGGTTCAGTTTGAGTGAAGGGACATGCTGAAGGAGGGTCTGACACTGAGAGCAGTGTAGATATGACTTTAATTTCCTTTCCTCTTTTCCATAATTCCAATCTGTCATGCTTTTTCAAAATCCATCCATCTTAATAATTTATTAAATTCCTTGATTTTTCACGAAGATTAAGAGCATTTTCCACTCCCTTTTCAGCCATCATGGTAATAAGTAACAAAGACAACATGCTTGAAATCAAAATTTTCCTTTTTATTGAAAACTTGGCCAGGATTCTGTACAGCAGAGAGGGTGTGCAATGCACAGGGGTAGGAAGTCGGGGGCAGGGGGCTCTAGAAACTCAGTTTCCCATGGTGCATTGTACCCTGAGCCGAGAATCATGTGTAAAACAGCAAGAGATGTCTTGTTCCCTCCTTGGTGCTGCAAAGGACTGCAGAGGGGAAAGAAGTGAGGAACGAAAAAAGGAAGAATGGGGAGGGGGTGGGGGGCGAAGGTCAGACCGTAGGGGAGAAAGAGAAAAGTAGAGATAGAGAGGAATGGAGGGCTGTGTGGTGGTTTCCCTGCTCCAGCTGCTCCTTCCGTTGAGGTGTTCTCTCAGATCAGAGGTGGGTCGAGATCCTCACCCCTTCCCCCTCGCTGTGTCAGATCAAAGACCCTTTAAAGTATTGAGGTAAGGCCTCAGACATCCTCCCCCTTTCCCTCTTCCTCCGCCCCTCTCCCTCGCTTCCGCTCTTTCTCTTCCTCTCCTTCCCTGAGCCTCACTTGCTGGCCATGGTGTAGCAGCCCTGCTGGTGCCACTGCATGTCACGGATACGCCTCACGGACTGGAACTGGGGATGGCGGGCACCGTACTCGTTGAAGTGCCTGTAGTCGCCCTTCTCCAGCAGGTACTGGCTACCACGGTATCCGGGGAACTGGTATCCCACCCAGCTGCAGACAGAAAAGAGGAACCATGTCAGTCTTTTTTGTGTGTACTTACATTGAACTTATTCTAGTTCTGTGCTGATGCTTCAGCTTCCACCATTGCAAACTTTATCTGTGTCAATGATAGCAGCCACTCACGTTCCGCAGCTGACAATGATGCTGCCCACTCTATCGGTGAAGCCGTAGGAGAACATGCTGGGAACGTCATCGTCCATGATCTCCATCTTGCGGCCCTTGAACTCTCCGACCTCGTACAGGCAGATCTTGTGCTTCTCAGGATCCTGGGACAGAGAGAGAAAGAAACATTGGGTTTAGTGAAGGGGCTTGGAAGAAAGAGAAGGGGAAAGAGAGAATTTGAGAAGGATGGTGTAGAGAGCAGGAGCAGAGGAGTGTGGTTTTTACCATCCTGACGGGCCTGAAGGACAGCAGGTAGTCGTTCTTCTGGCAGTTGCTCCAGGAATCCCAGCGGGGATACTCTCCCTTCTCCAGGATGTACATCTCACCGCAGAAGTTCATCTGCTCAAAGCCCACGAAGCTGGAGGTGAGAGGAGACGGCGTTATTATTTTGTATTACGTACTATCCATGCAAAGCCATCAGGGTAACGCGAGAACGCACTCTATCCACTCCATCATACGTTCTCTTCACGATCAACAGCAGCCAGTGGAGCTTTTGCATAATGCTACAGCACCTTCCTTATGTGAAAGTGACTTTTATTCACTAATAATACAGCCTCTGAACCAAATTTAGAATATCCTTAGACTTACGGTCCACACTCAACGCGCAGAGAGCGCACGCGGTCCATGCCCATCTCACACACATTCATGCACTCGTTGCTGATCTCGATCATGCGACCCTGGAAGTTCTCCTGGTCGAACACGTACATCTGGCGGGAGCAGAAGCACACAGGAGAGTCAGTACAGCAAAGATAAGGCTCCACGATATTGTAGAATTAGAGTATATGTCGATGTAGTAAGAGCCACTTTTATCTCTTTGTGAAGCAGGAGTCCCATGTGAGAGCCACCCACCTTGTAGGCCATCATGCCCATCTCGGACTTCTTGCTCTGGGCAGCCTTCCCGTCGGTCTGGGAAGCAGCCTTGGTCTTATCTCCAGTAGACATGATTGCTGGGTGGAAAGAGAGAAAAAAAGAGACACCAAAAGAGGGGTGAGTTGTGACAAATTCAACTGGCGTGATGGTGTAAAGAAATGGATGAGAGGTAGAAGAAGAAAAGTAGAAGAAATCAGAAATGGAGGAAAGGCCAATAATGGAGACATGAAAAACTAAGTAGACTGAATGATCTATCTCGATGTAATCTGCCCCACTACCACCTGTGCATACCCGCAGGTGTATGTGTGTGTATGTGTACCTTACCTGAATGTGTGTGTGATGCCTATACCGAGCCTCACTCAGAGAGTGTGTGCGGCTCGGAGTGCGCCCCTCCCTTTTATACGCTGGCGCCCAGAGGAGAGGGATTAGAGAGAGAGAAACAAACCTGCTGAGGTCAGAGGCACGAGACAAAAGAAACCCCACATCATCAGAGAGGGACAGACAGAGGGGAGGGGAGTGGTAGAGGAGGAGTGGCAGAAGCTGGAGAGGAGACTGAGGTCCAGTGACAAACACAAGTCTTAGAGACACGGGCAGATGGTCCTGAACTCATAGTTCAAAATCAATGAGAAAACATGGAATATGGTTTGATATTTTGGGTTTATGATAGGAGAGGGATTTTAATCATACTGTCCATCTCACAGTGATTACTGTAGATAGGGCTTCTTGTTGTAGTTAGTCTATCTTAAATCACAGTACTTTTAGTCTTACATTTCAGATACTTTAATGCAGGAATGCTTCATATTAAAGATCACAAGATGATTCCCCCATGCTTGATCACACATAGAAATGACATGTATTGATAATGTGCATTGTACAAAGTAACATGAATTATTTGATTGTGGTTATAGAAAAGTATGGCATGACAAACATTCTGACAGTTCTGATCATCTGGCTCAGGTGTGATATTGTGTAATACAAGAAAAATGTTCCACGCTATTACATTGATCCAGTTATTGTTAGCAGGTGAGCTTTACATTCAGGGCAACATGGAGGCGTTTGATACATAAATCACTGACACCCCAAATTTGTCACCATGGTAACCCATACACCTGTGTATGTGTGTACGTATAGGTGTGCGTGCGTGTGCGTGCAACCTGGCGCGAGAGTGTATGTGCGCGCTCACGTGGGCGCGCGCGCGCGAACGTTTGGTGACAATGGGATCCCATTGTGTGAAAGAGGGAAAAATTAGACTTTTACTTGCTGTTTTATATTTCTATACATTCATATAGACGCACCCCACTATCCACTTCTCTGTCCCCCAGCGGTGCCTCTGCTCCGCCGTTAATCCCCACATTCTCCACCGCTATCCCGGCCCTTTGTGCCTGGACACAGGCCGGACTGCTGACCGGGGCCCGAACATACCGGAGCGCTTTTGTTCCAGACGGGACCGGCGCTCTATAGGATCTGCTGAGCTGGCCGGTGGGGCAGGATACAGCGACCATGCAGGAACGCCGGGAGCGCGCTTCGCTGCCACTGTAGCGAATGGACCGAGCTAGTCCACCGACCCGCCTCGCGGACGCGCACGGGCAGGCGCGCTCCCCCGGCCGCCGGTATAAAACTGAAGCGCCAGGTTCTCTCAAAGCTCTACGCGAGAAAGGCGGTAGGCGCGTACCATTCCCCAGCTCTTCCAATAAGTGCCAATCTAGGTAAGGCTGCAACTCTGCATTCAACACCAGTCAGGGACAGCTAGGCTAGACAGATGCTGCTGGGCTTGGGCTTACTCAAGGAGCTTTAACGCTTGCAATTGAAAATCAACAAAAGCACGAAATATTCTGAACCACCTGTACAACACATTGATTGTTAATAGATTTGTTTCTGTGATGTGATTTCACTTTATTAGTGAGATATTAAAGCTATTTTTATCAATAAATTAAATGCACTTAGACCAGCCCCCACTGTTTTTTTGTTTTGTTTTCATGGCAGATTTTTATGAATTTGGAAAAAGTCTTATGGCTCCATGCATGACGCCTAATAGTTTGAGATTTATGTGAGATTCCTCTTATAGCTTTGATTGGCATGAAGTTGAACACTGTCATATTTTATACTTTTTTTTTTTTTAAATCATGCAAAATAAGAATATTACTTTGTTGAATGGTTGAAACAGCTGAGGTGTTTGTACAGTGTCTAAAGGATATTTTCTCTCCATTCCCCTACCTCCTTGCCTCCTTCCCTCCCTCCTTCCCTCCTCCCTCACTTGCCCCCTCAGGAGGAAAGATGTACAGAACTACAAGGTCCCCAATGATGCAGCCACTGATCAACTCGGGGATGGGCATGGCTCCTTTCTTCAAGGTAAACAAACACACTCCTGACTGCACACCCAGCAACACACTCCCCATATTGTGAATATATCATTCCAAAATTTGGATGAGCCTATGTGAGAACATTTATACCATGGCTTACATTTATGATTTCTGTGTATCCCTGCTTGATACTCAGAGGTAAAGAAGAAACTATGCCACCTCAATTTTCCTGCTCCTTCTTTTATTCCTCCTAATTCTTCTTCCCCTCGCCCTGTCTCTCCAGGTGACTGTGTTTGAGCAGGAGCATTTCCAGGGCAAGTGCCAGGAGTTCACCTCCGAGTGCTGCAACATCCAGGAGTGCGGCCTGGACAACATCCGCTCCATCAGGGTGGAGAGTGGATCGTAAGTAGTGACAAAATGGCACCAAGTACACAGAATGTACAAAATATCAGGGAGGCTTGCTCTTTTCTTGAATGCAGGCATGAAGGCATTATCATTATTAATTTTCCTTATTAAATCTATACCAACCACAAAGCAGGAGAGAGAAGCAGACGAGTTAGAGAAGGATTTTTAAGCTTTGAAAAAAAGTCCCTAATATTTTGTACATTCAGTGCATGGTTTTTAAGGTTTTTGGGAACAAAACCACTGAGGTTCATCATTCAATATCTCTAATTTAGCTGCAATCCCTCTAGCCATTATTTGTGAGACCAGGCGCTGCTTATTTAAAATGTCATATATCTCATTTTGGAACGAAACTCTTCAAATGGATATAAAGTGATGTCTGTGGATCAACATGTAAAACCCTCTGTCTTCTCCCCGTCCTCTCTCTCTCTTCTCTCTCTCTCTGTAAAGCTGGGTGGGTTTCGAGCACCATGACTTCCAGGGCCAGCAGTTCATCCTGGAGAGGGGTGAGTACCCCCACTGGGACGCCTACAGCGGCTCCCTCTCCTACCACGTGGAGCGCCTCATGTCCCTGCGCCCCATCTACTGTGCTGTGAGTACACCCCCCGTCTCTTTTTACCTGTGTGAGAAAGAGAGCAAGAAAGAAATAGAGAAGACAGACAGAACAGGAGACAGTGTCCAAGAGTGTGTATGCTTTCATAGATAGAAATGAAAAACGTCTCTTTGTTGACGATCCACCGCTCTCTCCACCTCTCCTCCAGTCCCACACCAGCAGCCGTATGATGATTTTCGAGAGGGAGAACTTCATGGGCCGCAGTGTGGAGCTGTGTGACGACTACCCCTCCCTGCAGGCCATGGGCTGGATGATGCCTGAAGTGGGCTCCATGCATGTGCAGTGTGGCGCGTAAGTTACTGTTCCCTCGGTGGATCTATATATATTTGCCTGTCTGGATTGGCTGTTCTTCCATCTGTGCACCTGATGTGTGCAGCCTTGACTCGACTATCCGCTTCAAACCTGTAAATCTGTCAACAAAGACACTTTATCTTTATTCATTTATCTGTTGGATACTTCTCAATATGTTCTTTTGCTATAATTACTTATTGTATTACCTTCAGCACACTCTATTTGTCTTATTCTTATCTCACACAGAAAAATAAAGCTAAACACAAATCCTTTGATCCATCACACATGCCACAATAACTCATGTAACTCCTAAAATAAGTCCCACTAACCCGTGTGGCCCCTTCCCACAGCTTTGTGTGCTACCAGTACCCTGGCTACAGGGGCCAGCAGTACATCATGGAGTGCGAGAGACACAGCGGAGACTACCAGCACTGGAGGAACTGGGGCTCCCACTGCCAGACCCCCCAGATCCAGTCCATCAGACGCATCCAGCACTGAGAGGGGGAAAGGCTGAGACTGAGGCCCTGGTGAGAGCCACGGCCCCCGGACAGCAACTCTCCTCTCCCCTTTACCCCACAACCTCATCCTCTCTCTTTCTCTTTCTTTCCCTCTCTCTCTTACTCTCTCTCCTCCCCTTCTCCCCCCCCCCCCCACCCCCCACCCCACCCTACCTAAGCCGCAACAGCCGCCCGACCCGACTCACTACCATCACTACTGACTCACAGCCGCTCCGAAAAGTGTGATAAGAGACAATATCGCACTGTTAAAGCACAGGGAAACACACACTCCACACACACACAGACACGTGCCGACATGACTGACACTCACACAAGTGTCTTTTTACTTGGTTAGAAGCACCTATGCACACACACGCACACACACACCTGCGCTGTACTCTCACCTAAGCTGGGCTGGGAATAGCGCTTCCCCCTTCAGGGTGCCGGAACCCAGTTGGAGGGGGAGAGGTGGCTCCAAAATGGCGCCACGTCCGAGAAACGCCTCCCCCAGTTGCACTCGCTCTCCTCGGTGCAGCATGCAGCGTGGCAGAGAGTGTGTTGTGGTGCAGCTCAGATGTGTTTTGTTGTTGTTGTGTGTAGGAGGTTGATCCACGGGTTGATAACTAATAAACTCATGTTCACTTCACATGCTCTTGTTCCATTATTTATAGGTGTGCTAAGTGCCTGTGTTGCCTTGAGAGTGCATGGCTGGAAATTCCTGGTTTTGAGTGTTTTTCTAACCCTCAGAGTTCCTCATGTTTAAATAAATGAGAAATACAACAAACAAGGAGGAAAGAAGGTAGTCCACTTTCCCTTAAGTGTGTTTATGAATCCAAATATGTTACTACAGTCACATGGTTGAGCTGTGATAAGATCTGTCTGCCAAACTAAATTAAGCAGACTGCCTGCACTGTAATAGGGGAAAGCATAGGTGTAGATTTGGGGGAGATGGGGAATATGTCCAATTATTTGTCTTAAAAGCATTTTTTTTTTTTATTTACTCTATATTTTTAGAAGGAAAGCATATTTTCTGGTTTGTTTTGGTCACAAGCACAAACACCATTTCCCCTTTAAAAAAAAATGGACCCCTTCTCGTTGTTGAATGTTTGAATTGTTTGAACCTTCTTTAAATGCAACAAATTATACTTCCATGTTTCAAAATGTGATTGTTTACCCTTCAGATCAGGGGTCCAGATTGACAACGCATTTCACCTTGACCAATAATTCTCCTCAAATTTAATATTTTATTTGATTTTTTTTCAAATTTTCATAATGTTCTTTTGTATATTTTGTTTAGATCTTGCAGAAGTGAGGGAAAACAGTTGCATTTAGGCTATGGCTATGCCAACAGTATATCAGTGTGATTTTCTGTCCAGAGTTTGATCCAGAGTGTCCCCATCAAAGTTTGAATGAAACCTACACCCTTTTCAGTCACAACAAAATAGTACATATAGTTTATATTACATTATTAACAGTCTAAACAATACAACTGATTCAATTCAAGTGGGAGGAAAATCTTTAATCTAGAAATCTGATACTTAGACTGAAAAGTGCTATGAACAAACACAGTAACAAATACCAAACATAACATTACAGTAAAAAAATAAAATGTTTCTAGAGTGGAACATTTAGAAAAAGCTGACAACAGAGGCTGATAATATATATCAGTCATAGTCATATTTACAACTATGAAAACTCTTGATTCCAGTGACAGTATACTTAAACCTGATTTTTGCAGTAAATCTCTTCCAAACCTTAACTTGTGTCTGGTCGGTGGGCTGGTGTTGTTGTCAACACTGGTCAATTAAAACAAAGTTTGAGGTCAAAGCTGAACATATTTGCTTAACAGTGTCAAATTACTGAACTTGGCAGTAATAACTTAACAATTCTTTACATAACAGCAACAGCAACAACTTCACAGTTGTCAATAATTTCCCAGAAGTCGAGAAAAATGAAGAATACCATTCTCACCTTTCACAGTTTGAAAACTGTTCATTCTTTAGACTCAACTCAATAACTGCACATCAGTCCTGTTGTTTGTGTTGATGATTAAACTCACAATAGCTTCTTCATGTAGAACGATACATCTTTTTCTTCACCATGTGAAACAGTCTATCCCTTTGGGTCTGAACAAATGGCTGATATCTTGCACTAAGCTCTTCTCTTCCTGAGCAGAGGAGAGAGGAAATCCCTGACTCACCTGTTTGTCAGTCTGTCTGCACGTGGAGGCAAACAGGAAGAAGACAGAAGACAGTTAGGAAAACAACACCCACAAACATTTCTGATGAACCTACATATTATTCATGATACTCTTATAGCTGAGTAAGTTGTATGTTATTTTGCTCAAATGTCCTCTATGCATGTGTATGTACCATTAAAGGAAAAATACACCCTTAACACATTAACACTATTTTAAAAAACAGCTATTGGCGATGCACCTTGGATGTCCGGGTCCATTTTGCTGTTTGGTGGCCAAACATGGAAAAACTCACTCTATCGCTATTACTCTCTCCATCTATCCATATAACCCACAGTTAGATGGAACACGTTAGGCATGTTCTCTGGGGGTTGTTGAAGGGCATTCTGGGAAATGTAGGAAATCACTAACTGAAGTAGAAGTAGACGAGGCAGGTTAAGGGAAAGTGGGTACACCGGAAAAGTAAAGCACAACACTTCTCCTGGAACATCATAAAACAACTCCTGGAATGCACTGAACATCACAGACTGATGATATACAGTACTGTGCAAAAGTCTTAGGCACGTGTAAAAGAAAAAAAAGTAAAGCAAAGATGCTTTCAAAAATAATTAAATGAAAAGTTTCTAAATATCAAAAAATGTACTATAAAGAGCAGTCTACTGACACACTAATGCAGAAAAAAATGAATAAACATCTAAGACACAATTTATATAAAAACTCTTGGGTGCCTAAGACTTTTGCACAGTACTGTATAACAGTGTCAGAGTATCTGAGTGTGGATTTTTCCTTAAACAAACTCACCTTCGTCACAGTAGAGAGGACAGCAGGCTGGCTGACGAAGCATAGTCCACCTCTCCTCCAATGACATCAATCTCCTCTTCCTCTTCCCCAGATTCTGATGCCTCTGTCCAGCTGATGGGCAGAGGTTCAGGGAAGGGGCTGCACCCTCCGACCACATCCACTTCCTCCCCTTCCTCCTCCTCTTCTTCTTCTTCTTCTTCCCAGCTTCCCGTTGACCCCGGATTGACCTCTCCGGCTGTGTGTGAAGGCGGTAGCATGGCAGGCCTTGCTATGCCAAAATGCGACAGTGCTGGCAGGTTCTGGCGGTGGGTGAGGCGCTGGTCCTTCTCTGCTCGTTCTCGGCGGTCGTCTTCACCTTCCTCCAGGTCGCTGGTCTCATCGGAGTCCCCATCTACGACGATCAAGTCCTCACTGCCGCTCTCCTCTTCATCCGTCAAATTCCCCCTCTCCTCCCCATTCTGATCTGTCTCTTCGAGTTTGATTTTGGGTTCGGAGACAGAGGGTGCGGATGCAGAGCTGGGTGCGTGCGGTTCAGAGGTTGTCGGCACCATGTGCTCAAGGCAAACCCTCTTGGTTTTTTGTCTATCACCGTTTGTCTCTCTTTCTTCATCCCTGCCACAGTGCTGCACAGGTTGCGGCAGAGATGGGGACACTGTGGCCCTCGGACTCTTGCATCGCCTTTTCTTCAGCTGGTCCTTGGCATCTCCAATCTGTAATAACTTAA
Source organism: Centroberyx affinis (assembly GCF_046629955.1). Taxonomy (NCBI): domain Eukaryota; kingdom Metazoa; phylum Chordata; class Actinopteri; order Beryciformes; family Berycidae; genus Centroberyx; species Centroberyx affinis. The sequence continues at coordinate 242,292 of NW_027282300.1, read as the reverse complement.
CAACTCAGTATGCTACACACTTTTATTTTCACCTGTACAAGCACTCAGATCCAATTGTGAAAAAGGTTAATGCTCACCGTGATAGGCGCTTCCTTAAACCGACTCCTGATTGGGTAGCTCTTCCTGAACCTCTTGACTGGATGGTCTTTATCAGGCAAGCTCTTCAGTGGGTATTTCACTGATGGTGGGCTGGTCTTTGCAGTCTCGGTTTTTGTGGGACTCTGTTAAACACAATACATCAAACACATTTTTAATACATTCTGGTGCAATTTAGTGGCTGGTGCAATCCAGTTTCTCCCCTCCGTATTAATATGAATTATCATCATTGTCATACATAAATAACTCTTTTGCTTGACTGTAATGTGCAAAAATGACAGCAGACAACAGTAGAGAGTAGGTAGAGGAGTTTCTCACCTTGGCTTCCAGACTCGGACACTTGAACTCCTGGGATGCAACTTCAGTCTCCGCCCTTGGCAGTGGGACGCTCCTCTCCAGCGTCACCACAGGCATCTGCTGTGGCCACTGTGCAACCTCGCCTCCTTCGTCACATACGCTATTGGTCTTTGTGTCACTTTTGCCCACAGGCTTCCTCACCGAAAATCGTCTCCGTGACTTTCTTCTCTTGGACAGCTGTCTGCTTGGTCTTCTGACTTCCCCGGGTGCCTTGGGCTGTTCGTGGGGAAACGTAGTTTCAAGAGAACTAGTAGGAACACTAGAAACAGCACCAGAGGTAGAAGCCTTGCATGGCTGCGTATGGCTTGGTGGGGATTTGGGGTGCGATTTTTCTCTCTGTAGCAGTTCGGTCAGTTTGACAGCTGATGCTTCCTCTGGACTGCCCATTCTCTCTCTGCATTGGCTTCTTGTCAGGATCCTGTCCTCTTTTTCCTCCCTCTTGTTTACGACCATACGGTGGCTGCGGGGCCGAACAGTACTGACTGGAGGGGCCTGTGCAGTGTTTATTAGAGGCGAAAGTAAAGGAGGAGTTTGAGTGTATACGGCTGGGTTGGGTGTATGCGCACAAGGTGTGACAGCCTGTGGGGGATGGGGCGAGTGTGTGTGCTCTACATGAGAGGTGTGAGGGGTTGTGGTCTGGGTTGGGGTTTCATTGTATTGCCTGAGGACGGTGTAGGGCTGTGGCTGGCTAGCCTGCGTGTAGCTCTGCCCATCCATCTCTTCACCAGCACTACAATTGGCAACCTGTTGCTCAAAGGACATCAGGAAGTGGTCCAGTATCTTGCTGAGTTCTCCCTCTCCCCGCGGCTGCTGAATGAGCACCTCACCCTTTTCATAACTGGAACCATCAGCCCTTGTCGCCACAGCAACAGTCTCTATGGAACCATGGAGATCCGAATCTGCTTCCTGGAGGTCAGTGGTACAGCAACGTTGCCCTTGTTCTGTTTGGACGAAAGCATTTCCAGAGGAGGAATAGGTACAACTGGTGCCACTGGTTGAATGAGCTGGAGGATGAGGATGAGGATGAGGATGCAGAGCGCTGTTGTTGTTGTTCGGTAAGATGTCGAGGCCCATCATGACCTCCTCCAGTAGACGTTCAAACTGCTCAGACTGGTCCTCCTGGGGCGGGGGGCCCCGAGGAGGGAGGGAAGTCGTGTGGAGGAGGGCCGGTGCCGGGGCCACATAGGAGGCTGGGGGTGAGAGCAGGTTGGGAGACGGAGAAGGCTGGGTGGAAGGGCTGGGGACAGGCGGGTTCAATGGAAGTTCATAAGTTTGCATGTTGTAGAGTGGCAAGGGGGGAGAAGAGTAGGAAACTGATTTGGCCCTAACCCTTCGAGTCTTGGTGACCGGGACACCGTCCTGGAACAGAGGAGAACAGTGGACTTTGTTGTATGGTTACAGCAATTTACCTTCAGTGAACAACAGCATTGCATTCACATACAAGTCACAAGTGCAAATTATAAACATAGTCATTGCTATTACAATTACAATTTCACATTTGGCAGACGCTTTTATCCAAAGCGACTTACACATGAGATTTTCATACAACACAAGCAAGGTTCTAGTTAGAAGAGAACAACGAGAGTAAGTGCTATAAAGCTAAGTTCTGGTCCAACAGGACATAGGTGCTACGAGGCAGTGCTATAAAGCTAAGTTCTGGTCCAACAGTACATAGGTGCTACGAGGCAGTGCTATGAGGCAATGCATAGAGTGCATAGAAGCAAAATTTTTTTTTTTTTTTTATGTGAGAAGGTATTCGCTAAAGAGCTGGGTCTTTAGCCTTTTCTTAGGGATTGAGAGGGATTCTGCGGATCGAATGGAGTTTGGTAACTCGTTCCACCACCGGGGAACCACAGAAGAGAAGAGTCTGGCTAGAGACGTAGGGCCTTGCTGTGGTGGCAGCATCAGGCGCCGCTCCTTGGCAGAGCGTAGTGAGCGGGAGGGAGCAAAGACCTGAATGAGGGAGTTCAGGTAGGTCGGAGCCATTTTGGTTATTGTTTTGTAGGCGAGCAAGGACTTGAACTTGATGCGGGCAGCAACTGGGAGCCAGTGGAGGGATATGAATAGCGGAGTGACATGTGCTCTTTTGGGCTGGTTGAAGACCAGACGTGCCGCCGCGTTCTGGATCATCTGCAGAGGTTTGAACGTACAAGCCGGGAGCCCTGCCAGTAAGGAGTTGCAGTAGTCAAGGCGTGATATTACAAGAGCCTGTACCAGGAGTTGTGCTGCATGCTTAGACAGGTAGGGTCTGATCTTCCTGATATTGTACAGAGCAAATCGGCATGACCGAGCAACAGAAGCCACATGCTCCTTGAAGGTTAGTTGGTCATCAATCATGACACCCAAGTTTCTGGCAGACTTTGTGGGCATGAGCTGAGTTGATTCGAGCTGGATACTGATCTGTTGTTGTACAGAGGGACTGGCTGGGATGACAAGGAGCTCAGTCTTTGACAAGTTAAGCTGAAGGTGGCGTTCCTTCATCCAAGCCGAGATTTCGGCGAGGCATGCCGATATCCGCGCCGAGACTGTGCGGTCGTCTGGCGGGAACGATAGGAGGAGCTGGGTATCATCAGCATATGAATGGTATGAGAAGCCATGTGAGCGGATCACTGCACCCAATGAGGTGGTGTATATTGAAAAGAGAAGGGGTCCAAGCACTGACCCTTGAGGTACCCCTGTGGACAAGCAGTGGGATTTAGACACTTCCCCTCTCCAAGACACTCTAAAGGATCTCCCTGAGAGGTAGGACTCAAACCAGCAGAGAGCAGATCCTGAGAAGCCGAGCTCAGCGAGTGTGGAGAGGAGGATTTGGTGGTTAACCGTGTCAAAGGCAGCCGATAGGTCAAGTAGCAGTAGGACAGAGGACTGACCGGCAGCTCTAGCTGATCGCAGTGTTTCCACTACAGACAAGAGCGCAGTCTCGGTAGAGTGTCCGCGTTTGAAGCCAGACTGGTTAGGATCATACAGGCGGTTCTCAGAAAGGAATTCAGAGACTTGATTAAAGACCGCATGCTCAAGTGTTTTGGAAAGGAAGGTGAGTAGTGAAACCGGCCTGTAATTATCAACCTGAGATGGGCTGAGTGTAGGTTTTTTTAGCAGCGGGCTAACCCGCGCTTGCTTAAAAGCAGTGGGGAACACACCCGTTGTAAGTGAGGAGTTAATGATGTGCGTGACTGCAGGGATAAGTGTGGGCGAGATGGCCTACAGGAGGTTGGAGGGTATGGAGTCCAACGGACAGGTAGTGGGACGAGAGTCCCACTACTATTAATAATAAGTGCAGAACGTGTCTTTGCAGACATGGGTCAAATTTAATGTGTAAGCATTTTTCTATGACAATCATGGATACAAACAACACCTCTAATCTTTTAGCAACAATTATTGAGATGATGAAAAGTAGAAATATATTCCAAGTCATTTGTTTACAGTCTTGGATAACGCCATGACACCTGAGTGATGAGATTAATAGGTTGGGCAAAGAGAACAAAATGTATTTATATTATATAGCAATTGAAATGTAATGATTACTGTAAGATTAGTAAAAAAAAAGTGTGTGGATGTGTGATTAAGTGTGCTTGAGTGGTTGTGTGGGTCAATCTAAAACAAACTACCTAAGTAATTGTGCATATTAGGCAACAAGATTTGTTGAGGTTGTAAAAAGCGTAATAGTTTCTAATTTGTTTAAATAGCAGAGCATTACATAAAGTATTCGATTTTTACTGTATATTTTTCTAACTCTTTTAAGGCTTTCGTGATACAGATACACTGTATCATGATGATTTATCAAACATTTGTCTATGTGAAGAGTTATTTATTGTATGCACTGATAGCAGTAGTCCATTAAGTTTGTGTCAGATAGGGGGTCATCTTATTTCAGTGGTTCTCAGTTCTGGTCCTCGAGACCAAAAGTACTGCTGGTTTTCTATCATACCAGCTAGTTAATTGCAGTTAATTGCATTCACCTGGTGTCCCAGGTGTAAATCAGTCCCTGACTAGACGGCTAGAATGAAAAACTGCAGGGTTCTGGGTGCTGAGGAGCAGGATTGAGAACCACTGTCTTATTTCATAATGTCAGGATCAGTTGGGATTTATGAGGTCGGCCTACAGTAAGTTTTGTACATTGGCAAATTTGTGGAGAGCAGTAAGGCTATTTACATTTTTTTGTTATTTAAAGGGACAGTTTTTTTTACTGACCACTTGATGTCCTACATTGCATGAGTAGATGTCTGTCATGTTAACAGGTTATACGGCAGTTAATTGGTGTAATTATTTTTGGTTTTGAGTTGTTGTGTTGTGTCAATATACAAGATTAGTGTGGGTTGAAGTTTAAGCATGGCAACTGAAATTAGCAAATAAGTTTCAATAAAATTTCAATGAAGCTGATTAGTTTTGTTGATGAAGGCTCCCAGTTGTCAGCTGAAACGTGTTAGCATGTTGTGGCCAGATTATTTTTTCTTGCTGAATAAAGGATTAGTGCAATGAAGATTTGAGGTGACCGTTTTGATCAATGGAGTGCCGCCTTTTCCTTCTTTTAAGAGAGTGTTCTACAATTTGCTTGAGGCAGAGCAACTGCATCCATTGATATACACAAGGGCCATGAGCCAGCCTATGAAATACCACAGGTAAGTTTCAGACAGGCACAGTTCAACGAGGACCTAGTAAAAACCCTACAGTCACAAAACGACTTCAGCAGATCTAAAGGGATGTAGATGTAGATGCTTGTGAAAAAACATGAATGGGCAATTTCTCAGTTGTTTCTCAGTAGAGAAACTCAGTAGAGTTTCTCAGTAGATCCCACAAGATGAAACTTCCTAATTTTTCCTCTGACTCACAGATCAGATCTTGTTTTCCCATTAAGCTTGAAAAACCATAGTAGCTCCACAACTGCTGATTTGCCATGGCCGTATCACAAATACACCATAAAGGAGAGAGCAGTGAGAGAGCAGTCCTCACCTGGGTAAGCTGTTGCGTTGCGTTTCTCTTCCTGCCACGCTGCGTCTGACCTCCTGCCCCCTCGCCGGGTGGCAGCGCCTCTCCGCCTCGGCTGACCTCCCACACTTTGCCACGCCCCCTTCTCTTCAGACAGATCTTGATTGGCTGCAGAAGCTCTCTGGTCTTCAGGTAGTGCTTCCTGCCCGCGGCTCCTCCCCCCTTACCTGTCCTGGAGGCCTGCACCCCCCACCTCACCACCGCTCCTGCCATCCGCGCCGCTCCCCTCCCCCTCCCCCTCCCCCTCCCTCCTGTTCTCGCTCGGGGTCTCCTGGCTCTTCTCTCTCCCGTCCCCGCCCTCCTGGCCCCTCCTGCTCCGCCTCCCCTTCGTCTCCCTGCGCGTCTCCTGCGGCCTGAGCCCTCCTCTTGGCCTGGGTTCAGGAAGTGGCTGATGAATCCCGGGATGTTGCCCTGAAACTGCTCAAACCACTCCCCCTCCCCTCCATCGGCCGCGCCCGCCCACCAGCTCTGAGGGTCAGCAGCAAACGGGGGAAGGACTTGGGTCACTTGGCTAGCTGCTGCGGATACGTGGCTGGAAGGGAGGGATGGAGGGATGACAGAGGAGTAGGACGGGGGGAGGACAAAGACGGGTGTGTGTCCAGCTGCAGTGGATTCCTCTGTCGGGGCCATGAGAACAGAGGAGGGAGGGTGGTGCGCTGAGGCTTGGTCTCCATCTGGTGGATAGAGGAGGGAGACAGGAACATAGGGGATGTGATGGGGGAGCAGGCGGGAGTCTGGCTCTGCTGAGCTCTGGATAACAGACACATCAACGGTCTGAAAAGAGGCTGCTGGGTGAGGAGGGCGAGCGGCGCTCATCTCCAGCTCTTCCGTTTGAGTCCATGTGTCTCTTTCACCGTCCGACAGTGCCTCTTTCCACAGGAGAGTGCTCCCGTCTCTCACCTCTCTCCTCCATTTGCCCCGTCTCGCCCGATTCTCCTCACGCTCCAGTGGCTCTGTCTGCACTCCCGCTTCTCTCTGCTGGCCTCCTTCCTCCGCTCCATCTTCACCATCCCTTTTTCTGACCTCCACAAGCCCGTGGACGCCCAACTTGGCTGCAGCAGAGACAGCCTCTTGCCTCTCCCTCTCTCCCTCACCCACCATCTCTCCACAGTACATCAGTCTCACCATCTGGAGCAGAGTGCAGGACCCAACTGTCTTAAACTCCAGTAGATGTCTCTGTCCAGCTGGAGGCGGAGGGGAAGAGGAGAGAGCGGAGGAGAGCTTGGGGCTGAGAGCTGAGAGGACACTGCTATGTGCTGGCACTGATACACCTATGGGACCGGGACGGGACGGGACAGGACGGGACAGGACGGGAGAGGAGAATGATAATGGTTTCCATAACAACGTGAATCTACAGTATGACACCCTATATGTATTAGCAAAAAAAAATCTAAGAATTTACACGTTGCCTAATTAAGACAAACTCAGCAAAAGAACAAACTGTAAAGCTCACAATGTAATGAGTATGTAATTGAGCTTTTGTGTATGTGTGTGTGTGTGTCAATGCTGCCTGAGGAAGAGCTTTGTGCTTGAAATGCTTTGCATCGCTGCATGTATATGCTCAATCATGCACTTTTGTTCATTTGTGCACTTATATGGAGCATTAATAAACATACTTTTTGCATTCAAGGTACTTTCTATCTGTTTATTTATTTTGTGTGTGTGTGTGTGTGTGTGTCTGTACCGTCTGCCCGGAGCACAGTGTCACAGAACAGGCTGCACTGCTGCTGTCTCTGCAGCTCAGCCAGCAGGAGGGCTTCAAACCCGGGTCTTCGGTAACGCCACATCTCCCCATCCACTTAACAGGAGGAGCAGAGAAGAGGAGATTGGCACTGGTGTGTGGGTGTGGGTGGGGTGAATAAAAGGTTGGTGGGAGGTTGAAACAAGAGTGATGAGAATTAGCATTTGGAGTTGGATGCAAATATTCATTACCATAAGCTTGCTGAACTCCAGCTAGCTACAATGCAGGAAAGCATCCTGCTTTAATGAGGAATCAAGGTTAATTCAGGGCTTGGGAATGAAGATATTGTTGAGTTTAATGCAAGGGGAACCAAATGGCAAAACTCAACATACATGAAGTATGTGGCTCACTGGAAACCTGTGTAATGAGTTGAAGCAGTGGTTCTCAAAGTGGGGCCCTGAGACCTCCAGGGGAGCCAAGTATTTCATTTATTAGAGGTTAGCCCACTGACAGAACAAAACATAAGGATGAGTAAACATGACTATTGTGATCAGAGGTTTCACTCTCCCCGCTGTTAATTCCCCTACCTACAGTATAAACTCTGCACTAACCCAATCAAATCAACAATTACAAACCTCCTCAAATGGGGGTCCAGCTGGGACAAAATCAGGGCTTAACACCTATTTATTTATGGTTGGTTGACATGAAAAAGCACCAGAAGCCCTGCTCCGTAGTGTTAAGTGCAAGTTAGCATCACTGACGTTACTAGCCACCTTGAATAGCGACACACAAGACTCAAGACCGACAAGTGTAAAAGGTGTAAGCTGCTCATGACAGACCACCTGTTAGTTAACATGTCATGAGCATCACTCGTTGATTTTACAAAATGTGTTTCCCAGTAACATGTGGGCTAATTTGAGTGCTGAGTCTCCAGACAAACACAGACAGGCCACGGACACACCGACACTCACCGCTGGCGATTCACAACCTCTGTATAAATCCGTTCCCACGTCAAAGGAGAAAAAAGTTACAGCTTTGAATATGCCGCGCAAATTCAGTTTAAAATTATCTGCATTCGTCAAAGTAACGTTAAATGACAGTATTTTCCCCTTTGAAACTTTAATTTGACAGTGTGTGTGGGCATTCCCGTGTCAGTTTGGTGAGGTCAACCACAGGTCAACGTGGTCACGGCGAAGTAAACTGTAGTTTGTCGCTTTGCCGCCAGGGGGAGCAAGTTGTCATCAAAGAGTTGACACATACTGGATACTCAGAGCACTGGGAAGAAATTATCCAGGCAAAGCGAGAAGTGTCACTGCTGACTACTACTACTTGACTACTTACGTTTAAGTGACCTGACTTAAGGTCATACGCTTGTTTACATGACCTTTGACCTTTGATTGAGTATCTTTGTTGCTATGGATACACCAATTAGCAGAATATTATTAAATTAATACCATTAATTACCTCCCCATTTTACTGAGCAATATACGTGGGAAAGACATGATAATCCCATATATGTGATATGTTGATGTTGATATCAAAATTTACCCATAATCCCGTGTGAGTTTGCACAGATGGTGAAAGGAGTAAGACGCTTACATGCCACATTAACCCATTTAATATCAGAGTAAACTGATAGTAAGGTTAATTTACTGTATATAGGCTACTGTATATAGCCAACATACTGTAGCTAATGAGAGTGTCTCACATTCAGTTCAATATATATTTTTCCCTGTGAGAGGCCTATTTGATTTAGCCAAGCAATGTCATGTTTAAAGTCTTAATAAGCTACTGGTTGCGTTGTGAGGCCAGGACATGTCTTTAGATGAGCAAAAACAATTTGCTTTATCTAGTGCTCTTTCACACAGGCGTTATGGTGATGTCTAATGCAATTTTAGACAGCTGTATGGTTGTGTGGGATGATTTCCTGTTTCTATGTTAGTCTAGTGTGGAAGACAAGGGTTTCCATAGGCTGGGATAAAATGTGAATTATCTGGACAGTTAAGGTCAGGGCCTTTTTGGATACCCACTTAGTGAGAGGAGGAAAAAGCAAAGAGGCTTCACTCGTTGCTCTTCTCCTCTGTTTCCAAGTGCCACAAACAGTGTTGTGATCTGCAGTGGGGGAAAAAAACTCTTAGTGTGGTGTTAATGGAAAAGTTGCAAGATATGGCCTTCTAATGAACATTTGTTAAAAAAAGTAAAGGTTTATTTTGACCAAATAAATTACATGCAAACCAAAAGCATTATAAATGTACAGAAAAAATGGTCTGCCTTTTGTGGTTTTTGAGTAAAACAATGACTTTGTTTCAGGTCTGTACCTCGCTATAGGAGCAGTGTTATGGGCAGAAGTGGGGGCAAAGAGTATATTGTATTATTTTTTAATTTCTAGCATGGTATCTAGCTGTGGTTTTGCTGTCTGTGTGAGGCAGAATTACAGGAGGAGACTGTTTGCATGAGGATTAACATCCACTTTTACAGAATAGAAGACAGGCCAGTTATTAACTAGTGACTTGTTTATTTTCTAAAACATATCATATTTTTGGCACTTAACTCTACAGCCCAGGCAGACATATTCCTTTAAAGTAAAACTTTATTCATAAACTTTGCAGTAATTTATCTTTGTCACAACTTTCAGGGTTATTTACTTCAGTGTGGACAATTGTGCTTACTATGTAGTTATAGTCTACTTCTAAATCAAAAAACAAGCTGCTTGGATAAAACTGTCCCAAAAAAAAAGGTAGAGGCAAACTAGATTAAGAAATTAGAGCATTGTCAAAAATCTAATTATAGTCTTGGCCCAGTCTTACATGTTATTGTGGTTTGCCAACCTGTAGCCTATAACTAGCCCTGGGGTCTTTTAAATGGGACAGGTAAGGGACACAATTATATAACCAATCAACACAATTTAGGCTCACAGTCAAGTATCAGTCCGTTCCATTTTAATAGCACTGAGTCCTGGCATAAACCCCCTGGGAGTCCCGGCTCTCAAATCCACAGGGAAAAGGAAAACCAGTCAGATGGCGCCTCTTTGAGGCAGAGTGGATATCCATTCTGTAACTAAACAGTTCAAATAGTTCCATTGTCTGTGTGCAGGTCAAAGAGGTCTTGCTCTGTGAAGGAGGGGATGGGGCTGAACAGCTTGGTAGGGGCCGGAGAGGCCGGGCGGTTTGGATCGGGCCTGGGCCAGCGCTCGTTGAACTTGACGAAGAAGAGCGGGTCCGTGAAGGGCCCGCCATAGATGATCTTCTGCAGCAGGTAGACCAGGGCCACCACCAGGGAGCTGATAAGGAAGAAGGGGATGAAGGGCCTCAGATGGTGCCAGGCCACCCCCAGGCCGTAGCCCAGCCCACTCTGCTTCCCCGTGTGGGTGGTGCGGCGGGAGGAGCCGGGGGTCGGGGTGTGACAGGGGGAATCCTCCTCTGAGTCTGGAGAGAGCGGACTGGGAGCGCCGGACGAATCCATCGTGGGAAACAAGGCAAGACTTAGGACTGGCTTAAGTGGTTCCTTTGGCTGTCTTCACTCACTTTCACTCTCCCAGGAATCCCAGGATCATGAAGACAAACTCCGTCTCTGTCATGTCTCTTCTCACAGGCAACACAGAATCCAGCACTGGTACGTTCTGCCTACCTTATACCCCATGTGAACACACCTGGTGGAGTCCTTCACCTCTGGGTCTGGCTTGCGGCGATGGATCTTGGAGAGCGCTGAGTTCTTTACAACAAACATGCCTCTCCGGGCATGTGCTGTATTCCTTTGGTCTTCGATCCTCCCCGCTGTTTTCTCAGCTCTCATGTGCCTGTGTACCCAGGAGTTACATGACGCTGATCCATTTTGAGCTTGAGAGAGAAGTGAGGCAGAGTGAGAATGAGGGAGAGCGAGGGAGCCCTAAATAGATATGGTACCAAGTGACAGGAGAGAGAGAGGGAGGGAGAGAGGGAGGGAGCGCATGCTGCAGTTGGCGGTGTCTGGTCTCAAGTTTAAGCAAGGGGACATGTGTGCACCAGCTGGACTAATTAACAACATTACACACACTCTCGTGTACACATACTTGTCACTCATGCACAGAGGAGAATGCGCTCTCTGACACACATGTACATGTATGCTCTTCAACAGGATAAATCTAGTTTTGTGTTTCTGTCAAGTTTTTACACCTCTAATTAGAACTGGTAAACATGGTAGACCTGGATTTCTTAGGTTATGGCAGTTACAGCTATAGGATTTTTATGAGCCTATATATAAGCCTATGCCTTAGACTCTTAACTAGTTCAAGTAGTATGAAGAGTGGGAAAATGTGTATTACATTGTGTCTCATCCCTGGAAAAGCTTGTGCATGCTCAGCTATGTAGGCTATTTAAGTTGTTTTAGGTCGAGCTAAAATGGCCGGAAATAGTCTCAAATCTTCTGAATATCTAGGAGACTTTGGAAATATTTTGATTAATAGCTGTCCAGAAATGTTTTGGAGAAAAGCTTGAAAAAACATTATCCGTCAAAATTGTTACAGGCCCTTAAAGGTCTACTTAAAATGAGGTTACATGGACATATAAGCTCTTTCCTAAATCTCTAGTATGTAGTTTGTGCCCTAGAAATTTTGTGTGGCAGTGACACTCCTGGCCTCTTCTGAACCACACATTTTGTAACATTTGGTCAGGCAAATTTTCTCATTGTTAGTATCCATCTTCAGATCTAATTGTCACCCACCACTCTCTACCATACAGGCAACCCTGTAGTTTCTCAGTACAATCCTTTTGTTGTTAACATGTTAAGTTAGAGTCAATAACATATAAAGTTCCCCATCAATTAAATTGTGTGATTTCTTAGGGGTCATAATCTGACACACACACACATACACACACATATGGATCATAACGTCTTAATAAAAACACACTTTCACACTTGGATACAGTTGCAAAGCCCTTGTGATCCAGCAGCTGCATTTCAATTACACAGTCTGAAGTAGTTGGATGTCTGGGATACTGACACACACGTATGGGGGGACACTGAGACTCTTGAGTCCCCTAACAACCCTGCCGTGTCCCCACCCTTTGGGGACACGGCAGGGTTGGAGGCTCACAAACATAAACACACACCAAAATGCACACTCGCCCCCCCTCTGACCCATAGGTTTACATACCAGTATCATCTCCCAGCATGTGTCAGCCTGTAATAAGAGATGATATGATAGTCGAGAAGCTGAGCATGTCAGCACTCGGTTTTTAGCTGTGCTCCAATGTGGCCGAGAGTCGTGTTTGCCTGTCAAAAGGCTTAATGTAAGCATGAGAGCAAGGCAGGATTCGGCTGACAGTTTGGGGTCTTAAGTTTGGAGACAAATGTTTGCCGTGAGCATTTCAAAAGCTTTGGCGACGCAGAGGAACACACGGATAACAAGCCTTGATAATCGGTGCATTAAAATAAACCTCAACGGACCACACAGATGTTAGGGAGTGAATACTTGTCAAGGTGTCAAGTGTGTGCATATGACATTTGTTTGAGGAAGAAGGGGATCAAATTACTCAGATGGACAGACTGCATCTCTTTAATTAGATGTGTTTATCCAGATACAGCAGTTCTTGCTCACCCCACCACACACACACACACAAACACACACACAAAGAATCACACCAATCACACATAGCCTGTGCACACAAGTTCAGAGCCACATTGTCAAATCTTGTCTAAGAAAAGCTCTTTATTTATAAAAAACAGTATTGCCAGTTAACATACTTTTACTGAAAAAAAAGCAACTTTTCAGAGCCAAGGCAGGTATGAATGGTACATCATAATTTTACATGGATAGGCAATATTAGATATACTGTGTGTGGAGAATAAAAAACAAAGATGATTGGTCTCTTTTGCCATTAAAACAAATTAGCGGTAAAACTGGGACTAAAAAGTAGAACAAATTGCATAATGCTCTCACCCACCACTCCCACACATACCAACCCCCAAATAAAGGAACAAACAAACCAGACACAAAGTGAAAAATCAAAAGTACAAAGAGAAAAACAAATGGACCACATATACCAAAATGTGCTTTTTGTTCCCCTCCTCTACACTCCTAAGTCATACGTCAATATCTCTCCCTGTCTGTCCAAAACTCGAGTCTCCTCTGAGTGAAGAAACCTCCCAAATGTTAAGTGTCTTTTTTCGTAAAACTGCACAACACAAATCCCAATGTACACATGACAGGCTACATTGCAATAAAACAGAGTAGTGAATGTTTTTTTTAGACCAGCAATACTGTTATAGAGATTGGTAGTAAAGAGGAGATGATTCCACAGGTTCTTTCTGAAGGAGTCCTTTCTGAAGTGTTCATCACTATCTGAAGACCAAACCCTTGTGCAGGCTGCGTCTAGTGTGGTTCTATTACAGTAGAGCCAGGAATGCTTTCCGTTTCTGAAGTAGAGTGTTGAAATTTGTTAGTGGTCTAGTCGTGTGTTTCCCAGAGTCACTCACATTTTAGTATCAGGTTTGATGCGTTGTACTTAAAAGCACACAGTTCAATGTCCATATTCACTCATGGGAGTGTCTTGTAACTAAAAACATTTCCAGACACAGGAGTTAAAACACAGCAGCTCAAATTGTGATTTCTTTCACTGGGGGAGAAAAAAACAAACTGTTGGAAATTAAAGTATCAAACACAAAAAGAGGCAGTTGGTACATAATAACTAACAAATGAAAAAAATGGTTTGTCACAGGAATAGGGAAAAAAAACAAAAACGCACACAGTATGAATTAAAAAATAAACAAACAATGTGTGGTCTTATGGGTCCCGTCCTTGACACACAATCACGTGCACACACACTCACTCCAAGGTCCATATTCATTTTCGCCTCACACACGCCCCACAGGTTCATCGTATGACAAATATACACACACCTGCCCGCTTCTGGCCTACATCTGTGCCCATCCCCAACCAAGAGAAAATAACTCTAGAGACATGAAAATAACTCCTATATAAACAATAACATTCTCAATCTACAGGGCGGCCGCGTCCCATCGGTCCGTCGGCCCGTCCCAACCTCCCATCGCGCCAATCCCAGTAAAGGGACGATTTAAATTAAGGAACCGAAACTTAAAAAAAAAAAAAAAAATGCAGTCATCCCATTTTCTTTTTATATACAGTATATACCCTACAGAGAAGTCTACATACAAATTCATGTTAGGATGCAGGTGTTGGCAGCAACATGTTTACCATGACAAAATTTACCAAAATGAACGATAGCAAAATAAGCAGGATGACAACACCGGAAAATAACTGATGATTGTCAACAAAGGTGATTGCCATTTAGAGAAGAATTATAATTTAAAAACAGAATATACTTCTGATGCTACAATGGATTTGTAAAAAGTAGGTGTGTGTGTGTATGTATCTGTGTGTGTGTGTTGTGTATCACTTATGATTGCAACACAATCACTTTCTTTGGATGCCGACCCTCGTCTTCTAATCCCATTTTTCTTGTGATGGAAGGACAGAGACAGAGAGAGAGAGAGAGAGGGAGGGAGAGGGGGGCGAGAAGGAGAGAGAGAGAGTCTGTGCATCTCTGGTCTTCTCTCCTCAGTAGCAGTGGTAGGGCAAGGAAGGCCCGCTCTGGGTGATGCACACTATCAGTTTTTCTGGAAGAGGAGAGAGTGCGATATGTCGATTAAAAAGAAGTCAGAATAAAAGTACACAAACAAAACCATGGGGAGCGTACACAATAAACATGGAGACAACACAACGACTGACTCTGTGGTATAAGTATGGCACGCTGCACACTAGTGCTGTCACGATAACTTCAATAAAGTTCAATATTACTGCGGTACCTTGCAAATGATTGACTTAAATATTGCATTTTCTAAACGTATACTTTAACGAAACGGGTTCTGCAAGCTTAAATTCCATGTCAATGTCACCTCAAGCGAGCGTATATGTGCAGATTGGAATAGTTAAAAGCCACAATCCGCAATTGAATGAATGAAACTGTGCCCTCATTGACACTGCATCGCCCCTCTCCTGTGCTTGTTTTGTAAACATTGTGTGGAGAGGGTGGGGGCGAAACGCAACAGTGATAAGTAAGGGTGGTGGCAGGACGCCTACAGTGGCAGAGTGTGGAGCTGGATTAGAGCTGGATAAGCTGAAGTTGGCGGCCGACCATCTAAAAAGACAACTTTAGCGGTAATGATGTCTGACCCGGGACTGTCAGACTCTACATCTTCTGATCCTCCATCTACAACTAAGAAACCTGAACACAGGCGAAGAACAACAAAAAATAAAACCCATTTACATTCTGGGGCACATGTTGCAATTCTCTGTACAGCTGTGAGATGATGCACTTGAGCACAAATTGCTTAGCTTTAAAAGAAGAGGAAACATTGGAATAGACAGTCTGGCTCGTCTTAATAGTGGACTGTGCAAGTCAGTGCAAAATTCAACAGATTCTAACATCTGATGAAATGGCGCCGTCAAACAGTCAACCAGATCTTGAACAGAATCACAGTCCAAACTGGTTGACAAAACCGGTGCCAGGAGTGACTCATTGTACTATTTTACTTACTGAGCCGCCAAAGATGGACACCCCTGTTGCTACAAAGTCGGGCGTCCTGGTAGCTCAGTGGGCTAATGCGTGGCTAAGACCACATAACTGTGACGTCCTGTGTTCGAATCCGGCCTGGGACCTTTGTCACATGTCATCCCTGCCTAAATCCTAAAACTCCTAAATCTTTCCTGTCTTATCTCTGTCAACTAACCAAAATAAAGACAAAATCTCCTCAAAAAAACTTTAAAGCTGTCCAAGTCAAGTTTGGTAACACAAGTAACTTAGCGAAACATCTCAGTGACTCAGTGACAGTTGTTCTGTAATATTACTTGATCTTTTTTCTTCTTTGCCAAGGTATCGTAGTAGTAACAAAGTTTTTGCCATTAAAATTAGCATTAGTATCAAAGTTTCAATTCTGGTATCATGACAACACTACTGCTCACACAATATCATTATCCTGAGGGTTGAAAATGTTATTATGATCCTGGTGTGAATCTCCAGTAATATACTGTATGGACCACAATCCACAAGGAGGACCTTGCAGCATACTATACCAGCATGTACACATCACATTAGGGCATCATATACTTTAGTGTCAGTACCAGTAGACCTCAATCAGTGTTCAATACACCATGTTAGCCATAGACCAAGTTCCACTGAGGGTTTTAAGTTGTAAGAGACAAAGGAAGAGAGCTCTATAGAGTCCATGCAGGACAAGAGGTCAGTTGAACATACCATGCTGTTACATGCAGAGGGGGGTAGAGGGGAGGGGGGAGGGCTAACCATCGTAGGAGTCCAAGAGGGGCAGGGAGCCCTTTCTGCCCCCATACACCCCTCGCTGAGAGACAACCAGAGAGAGAGACAGAGAGAAAGAAAGTAAAGGGAGAGGCAGTGAGAGTGAGAAGAGAAAATTGTCAATAATTGTGGAAAGGTAAAAGTGAGGAATTTTCAGAGCAGTGCAGGAGATGGAGGGTTAGTACAGTTCAGTCAACAACCCAGCATGTGAATGTATGTGTGTGTGTGTGTGTGTGTGTGTGTGTGTGTGTGTGTGTGTGTGTGTGGACGGATATAAAGATGTACCTGTAAAGTGTCTGTGGTCTCATCCAAAGTGTGTCTCCTCTCCCTCTGGTCCAGTGTAGAGTAGGCTTCTGAGAGAAAAAGATGAGGAAAGAGGAAAATCATCCTAGATGTCATCTAAAAAAGACCCACAAGTCCAGTCAATTTGGCTTTATAACAAGCAATGTTGTTAGAATCTATGGATGTACTAACCAGGGCCTAGGTCATTTAGTGGAATCATGTCCCTCTTTTCCCCTAGAATGAAACAAAAACAGAGTTACCACACATAGAAGTTAGATGCACAACCAAATGATAGTTATTGATAGAAAACACATAGAATAGACTTTGTGAACTAGCTTATGATGCAACAAAATTAGTCTAGTCTAAATCTGTGGCTCCTTTTGAATCACCTCTGAAAACTCACATTTATTAACTTGAAGTTAATAATTTTACAGAGCAACTTTTACCTCATTTGTGCCTTCTGCAAAATATCCTGTCTAACAATTTTACCAAATGTAGAACTTAAACACTGTCAAAAGTTTTTTCTTGAAACTATAAATGATTTCTCATACACTCACCTCTGTCCAGCAGTGGTAGGGTGCTGTCTTCATAGGTGCCGTTGGCTCGGCTGCTGGGGCCGTTGGTGGTGGTGCCGGGGTTGAGGTTGACCATGAAGTCCGTCTTCTTCCAGCCGTCTTTCTCAAGGGGCCGGCGCAGCTCCTTGTGGCCCCAAACCAGCTGTAGCACCTGGCCCGCCCCCCGCACCTCACGGTCCGAACGCTTGCTGGAGAATACATGGAGACGTGTACAAACTTGGATATGTGTATGGGCTAACAAGGGGTAAGTCAGGCCAGTCAGAAAAAGGCAGACACCTCACACCTCTATGCCATTTTTCACAAAACCCCTATAATCCTCTTTGTATGCAAATTAGTTTAGATGACATTTCAGGAGAAGAGAACTGGGTTTTTCATCTATTAGTTACAGCAGTCCATGCAGGTGTCCGTGCAGGTGTCCTGTCCAGGTGATATATATTGCTGAATATTTATGATCATAAAACAGCACATACTCTGGCATTTTATAATAAAGCACATTGTTGTATAAGCGGTGCTTCTATATGCGTTTGTAATAGGCTCTAAGTTATTTTTGGTCAAGGTTCTGTTGCCAACATTAACTAGTAGCAAGTCAAGTAGCTTAAAGTTACTGTATTCTCCATAGAAGAGATGAAGACCGCTGATCAACTCGGGAGCCTGAAATTACATTAATATAGACTAATAATAGATGCGAATGCACCATGAGACTGTAGAGAATCTGTACTTGTTTATATTTGACTCCCAAAGAAAACATTAAAAGCACCATTTTCCTCCTGTATTCTTTCCTCACTTAAGCACACGCGCACACACACACACACACTTACCCGTCCTTGTTGATGAGCACCAGTCTCTCAATGCCCTGCGAGGCTCGGAGGGTCTTTGCTGCCTCCAGACTGTTACCTAGCACCTCGGTGAGCGTGCTCAGTACGGACACCACAGTCTCCTCTGATAGAGCGCGCCCAGACTGGCTCTGGCCTCCAGGCAGGTCGGCAACTAGGTGGGGCACTGCATGCTTCCCTGCAGGTGAAACACAGAGAAGCAAGTGAGTACACTGTACCTGAAAATATATTGTTACATTGTCTTTAATTGCCTTCAAACCCACAATCTTACCAAGCAGTTCTCTGTTGCGGTTGTCGATGGCGAGGTTCCTCAAGGCTCCGGACATGGCCCGAACCACGCGGTCGTTGCCATGGGCCAGCAGCTCCGCCATCATGGGGAGACCCTTCTCCAGACGCACGGTAGCCCGGATATACCGACCATACTGGAGAGCAGGCAGGGAGAGAGCA
The DNA here is from genome assembly GCF_046629955.1 of Centroberyx affinis. Classification (NCBI taxonomy): domain Eukaryota; kingdom Metazoa; phylum Chordata; class Actinopteri; order Beryciformes; family Berycidae; genus Centroberyx; species Centroberyx affinis. The sequence continues at coordinate 223,724 of NW_027282300.1, read as the reverse complement.
AGTCAGGAACATCATCTTATATATCAGTGACAGTAGTTACATTCCAGTAACTTCATAAGACAGATAGCATCACAGTTGACTCTGCAGAAATAAAAGCCCACTGCTCTACTCCAACAGATCCAAAATGCTGGAGGTCATTCAGATTGAGAATAAGACTAAGACGTCTCCTGTGAGCATCACTGAACACTACTAATGACTTCTGGTGTAGACTTTTTCATAGAAGAGATCCATAGTAACAGCGTCCTAGTTAAGCATAACACTTACAGTCCATCGGCCGGCACACAGGTTCTGGATGGCGCCGGCGGCAGCCTCCAGCACCGAGGGGTTCTGGCTCTCTCTGAGCAGGGAGGTGTAAACACGAACCACCTCCGGCTGGAACAGCAGCTCATAACCTGAGGCAGGAGACACATGGGAGTATTAACTTAGACTTGGGCTGGATGCAGATTCAGTCTACACATAGAAAAAATAAAACATTTCAAGCAGTTGAACCCTGCATAGTGAGAATTTTAGGATTAAATCAGAACTTAACTCCACTAATCCATGTGACTGAGACAACCCTTGGTCTAGTAGTGTACATTTTAAGAGCGTCCTGCAGACATTTTATCTTGCAACAGATAAAAAAAATATAGAAAATCAGGTCCACTTAGAAAGGAATCATGACTATTTTTTGAGTTTGAAAATGGGACAAATCACTTTAATGAAGCACTGGGATTTTATGATTAGCTGCCCTTTATAAGTTTCCTTTTAGAGAAGAGTCCTGTTAATCAGCCCTCATTGTGTATAATCTCTTCATTTAGAGAGCGGAAACAGTCGGGATTAAAGAGAGAGTGACAAGGTGAGAGAAAGTGCTAAACAGGGCATGACAGGGGGGAATTTGTACATGGTCTTGTAAGTGTGGCTGCCCTACAAATTGCTCTGTGATTAATGGCTTGGAGCCAAAGCGAGCCACACATACCTTTGGCAGGCGTTGTCCTCTTTGGAATGTCAATTAGGTCTGCACTCCCATCGTCCCCATCCTTCTTTCCTGCAGACAGAAAAAGAATAAAGGAGAGAAATGGACAGGTTGAGTTGACTAAAAAACTAGGTCAAAAAAAAGTTGGCCAAAGAGTGCATTCAAACCTCCTCAGTCCTGTATTTTGGTACACTGTATAGGTTAAACTATGTAAAATATGACCATGCAGCCAGTGGTACAAGCGGTGACCATGCAATCTCATTTGCGTGACATCAGGTGAACATGCCTGTATATTGGACGTGAATTCAACAGCATTAGACATCCAGATTTGTCTAGTAGTATCTGAAGTATTATTCTGTGTTAGTAAACTGGTTGATGATAGACGGTGAGTGGTTAATAGCTCAAAAACAGTTGGGACACATCAGAGTTAACTAGGACACCAAGAGGAGAATCTTACCTTTGGCAAACCACTCATCTAAACACAGCAGAGAGTAAAAGGAGGGAGGGAAGAAGGGTGGGAGGAAGAAAGGGAGAAGAGAGAGGAAAAAGAAGAAAAGGAGGGAAAGAGTGGTAGAGTGTGAAAAACAGCGACAGGTGCTCCCGCCACCAACAAGCTCAATCCCACCAGCCAGTCCACCTTTCAGTGGCAAATCACACACAACAGAGTGACCTTTTAACCCTGACACTGACCTTTGCCCTTTCGAGATCCGAAGCAGCCGCCCTTGTTGGAGCCCGGGGCGGGGCCCTGGTTGAGGGGCGTGGCCTCTGCGTAGCGTTCACAGCCGGGAACCTCGCGGTGAACCTGATAGGAGAGATTCCTCAACAGGCAGACGCTGTTCTCCACCAACTGAAGGGAGGGATAGAAAGGAGACAAGAGCAGAGGGTCAAAGAAAGATGCATTGGCCTCACACGATAAAGATAAAATTCGTCATCTTCAATGTGAAAAGTTGTAATCAATTGAGTGAAATTAGCAGTGAGCAGTTACCTTATTATCCACATCTTTGCGGTTGATCTGTGACTGGACGATGTACATGAGTGAATCAACCAATCCTGTGCATTCTCTCAGCTTTCGTCTGGCCTCGCTGCGTTCTGAGCTCACGTTCCTGTTGGAGGGAGGGAGAAGCTAAATACAAAATCGCATGTTTGTCTTCCTCTTCTAAAAGTCCCTCCTTCCATCACTCAGGTACCTAAGGCAGCCAGCAGTGTTGGTCAGGGCGGTCTCCCACTCCAGGTGGCGTGGTTTGCAGCTTTCCTCTGCTCCGTTGCTCCCTCGCTCCCAGCCGGAGTGGGGCACCATCACCTCGTCAGCCAGGGCGTGCAGGGCGTGGTCCACAATCTCCATCTTTACCGAGTCGTGGGATGAAAGGTTCCACAAGGTGCCTGGGATGATGTAATAAATGTCATCAGTATCACAGTTTGTAACCGTGATCTGCATTGCAGTAGAATAGACTGTGTGGCCCTTAAAAGAATAAATCAACCCAAGGAATGAATTATGTCACAGCTCTCAAAAGGTCAGTTCTCAGATTTGATCTTCTCATTGTTTTCTCCCTCATCAATCTTTTTTGTATATTCAGATGTGTCATTTGATACAACTCCCAAGATTCATTTTGCTTTCCTCTTGCAGGGAAAATGTGGGGTAGATGTGGTGTCCTGCGAGAACTGTTGGCAGTAAAAATGTAATTATGAACAGTCTGCTCTTGTATTACAGCGGAGTGTATGAACCAAACCATTTCTGACTCTGCATACAACAAGGTTATCAGAAATACGAGCCTTTAGATACCTCCAAGCCTTTGTTTATTAATCCAGTAGTCCCCTAGAGATACTAATATCTGATGCAGGTATTAGTGCGAGCAGTATTACCTGTGATAGTGTCAGTGAGGTCCTGGTCGTGGGTCTTCCTCAGTAGCCTGACCAGAGCTGGCACTCCATCACAGTTCTTGATGGCGATCTTGTTGTCTTGGTCTCGTCCGAAAGAGATGTTCTTTAGCGCTCCGCAGGCCGAGTGGTGCACCTCCTTCTTAGGGTGGTCCAGCAGGGACACCAAGGCTGGGATGCCCTTCAGGCGACGCACCTCTGACTTAACCTGGACACACAAGTTTTATTTTATAGTGAGCGGCATACAACGGCGGAAATATTTGTGAAGCGGTAATTTTGTGTTTGAATGTGGCCTTTGTGTGCGCATGAGTGTTTTACCTTGTCGTTTTTGAAGGTGAGATGCTGGAGGAAGGCGGCAGCGTTGGTCTTGACAGGGTCCAGGCGGTAGTTCAACATGGCAATAACCTCTGGCAGCTCAGGCTGTCTCCAGGAGGTGGGAGGGCCCTTCCTCAGTGTGCTGTCCAATGAAGCCATGCTTCCCCTCTCCATCGTCATGGGAACACCCCATGCGTATGGGTCAACTCCTCCCATATCGCCATCCAAAGTGTCCTCACAGCTCCTATATATTGTAAAGGAGGTAAATATGTAGACATGGACATAATTACTGAGTATGTCTCTAGCAGGAGTTATGCTGTTCGTTAGCTCTAAGTGTTTGGTATGTGTGTCCGTGTCCCAAGCTACAGCTTACGACCCAGGATAGGTATAACCAAGTCTGAATGTGTTATCTAGGAGATAAAAAGTAATTATTCTTGCATATCATTTGCCAAATTTTGAGGCTGTGGCCAGTGAATACAAAGTTAAATTGGATTGAACCTACAGCACTTCAAATATTTGATGCCATTTTCAAATATATTTCTGTCTAGGCCAGTGGCAGGCAGTCGTGCCATGCAGGGCAGAGTCTGCAGGTTTTCATTCCAACCACAGAACTGGACACCACCGGTTTAGAGGGAACATTGGACTTGACCTTGACTAAAGACTACACCACGTGACTTCACCGATTAGTTCCTCCTCTGGTTGAGGGTGTGTTAATTAGTGAAATCACTTGGTGTAGACTTTAGCCAGGGTCAAGTGAAGCCTATTAGATACATACATAGTCTGTCTGCATAAAAAAAGTGTGTGATACTTTAGCAAAGAAATGCCTTGTTTTACCTGAGTCTGCGTCTGTCCATGCCCCCGGGGCCAGGCCCCAAGCGTGGCATGGTACCGTAGCCCCCAGGGTGCATGGGCGTGGGCCCCATCCCGTAGTCCACATCCACATCATATCCCAAACTACGCTGGTCATCCTCCATGCCGTAGTGGCCGTGGCCATACCGCATTTCCATGGCTGAGCCCATGGCCCTCATCCCCCGGCCCACCTGGGGCTGCGCTGCATAGGGGTCTATCTGCTGACGGCTTGGGGCCCGGTAGCCAGAGTCCAGAGTCCTGTAGCCATCACCTGGCCTGGGGAAGGAAGATAAAGATGGATGAGGGTTAAGAACACAAGAATTGATGGCTGTTCCTAAACTAAGAACCTGTCAACGCTTAATTGTCAATAAAGCCAGAACAGGGAATTAGTGTTTAGCTTGATGTTTGACTGATTAAATCCAAAACCCATGATTACTGTGTGGCTTATTAGAGTGTACTGCAGTTAGAGATGATCCATTTCTGGAAATATAGCCAACACTAAATCCCAAACATGATAAAATATGTCCAGATATAAGTCCTATTCACGGTACCAGTCCAAGCAGGGGTCCTGTACCTGTAGCGTTCGTCCATGCGTGTGCCTCTGCTCAGGCTAGCATATGTCTCTGATGGCGGGCCTCCCCGGTAGTCATCGTAACCCCCTGCAGGGCCGTAGTGGTAGTTTCTGGGCACGGTGGCGGTGGGGTAGTCTCCTCCTACTACCGGCCTGTAGGGACGGTCCAGCGTGGCACTGTACCCACCCATGCCGGACACCGACAAGCCCCCATCAATGGACACAGAGTCAGGGGGCAGGACTGTGCGTGAGACAACTGGTTTCTTCATCTGATGGACAGGAGATGGAGGGGAAATGTATTAAGATAAATAATGTTTGTGCCCAGAGATAATCGACTGGTTAAGTTCTGACTCTGGTCTAGGACCGAATCCCTCCACAACTTTCTCCTTCAGTGTCTCCCTTACTCTCTGATTGTCTCTGCTTTCTGTCTCAATAAAAGCAACAAAAAATGCTTAAGCTGAGTAGACTGTGCAAGTCATTTTTGAACCAAGCCTTGGTAGGCATTTATAAAAGTCTGTTGATTTGGTGTGTGTATCCCATCTCCCTACCCCATTGTCTGGCCGCCGCGTGGTTCCTTCGTCAGAGAAGACTGAGTGTGCTTCCTGGGAGTCGTCTTCTGGTGTGTAGCTCTCATCTAGAGCGCCATGTGCAGGGTCTACCATTCTGTACTGTAACACACACACACACACACACACCAACGCCACACATTAATATTTTTACACACAACGCACTGGCATTTTGTATAGATACATTGAAAAAAATTAAAGTTATATGAGGTTCACATAATGAAACACACACAGACACAGACCTGTGTCCCGTTTATGTATCCGTCTGTCAGTTTCAGTCGTTCTATGTCTGCATCCCCTAAACGCCCGTTCTGGGGTGGGAGAGAGAGACAGAACTGTGAACACAATGTAAACATTTGAAATGATAGTCTATACATGCCACCAACAATTTTACTAAAACTTGAGTGGAATTGCAGCAAGCAGTCTAGCCTCATCTTACAACCCCCCACCCCAGATAACATTACTGCTACTAAAGCACATTCAGCGCTGACCAAACCAAACCACCTCTGCATATTTATGGTCTGTGAATCACTGCCAGACATGAGGAAGGACATTTTGGAATGTAGCCATTCCTCCTCACACCCTGCTTCCACTCTCTCCAATCTGTCAGATAGTCAATGAGTGTCACTCCGTATAACTTGGACACTGTTAATTATCACTTGCTTCATGTAATATGAATGACTCAATTATTAGCACTAGCCTCAAGCTGAGTCACCACATAATTGGGCTACTTTGGAAATGCGTTCCAGCAACCATTCTACAACACCAGATTAGAAATTGTTTCAGGGAGATGTGTCACTACTAATACAAATAAAACCAATATTATGAGCCCTGCCAAAATATGTGGTAGTGTGATTTACTGCAGTGTCTATTATGTCCACAAGGGGGCAGATATTTCCTCTATACCTGCTCTTCTTAGAATACTAATACATGACAAAGTACTCTGTCATGCTTTTGGAGCGGTGCTCACAGCTGGGATGGGCAGGCTTTTTTACATGATAAGCAGAAATAAAACATGGACAGTTGGCCAAGGCCAAAAAAATGCTAATTCGACAGGAAGATGGTTTACAAACGTAAATTGATACGTCTTCCCAGTCTCTTAGTCTTCATCATCAAGCTGCCTCGTACAAAGAAAATCATCCCAAAGTCACTTTCAAGCCCAATCAAACAGGCTCAATTAGACAAAACATAAAATCTCAATGTCAGGAAGTCCTTGGAGGAGGACAAAAATATTTATGAGACAGATTTTGAACTGTTCTACCCAGTCAAAGTGTTAGATTATTTGGAGGACTCACAAGTTAACCATGTCAATCCCTGACGGCTACAATGCCCTTCACATTACCAGAGAATAGGGCTGGGCGATAATTCAATATTATCATTTATCGTCTTTCAGTGGAATCATATCGTGATGATATGAAGATATTTTGATATCGTGACACACATTTCTGCTGTCTAAATTGATGATGACAAGCAAATTTTACTTAAAAACTCTCATAAAATGAGGTATGGTAGGAATATTATTCAAATATTTCTGTTTTGTTTGACACCACACCTAACATTACCATTCGGTTCAATGAGATGAACATTCATTTGATTATTTAACGTGATTTTGCATACATGAACCATATCGTGATATATATTGATATCGAGAAAAATCCTTATGATTATCATGATATTGATTTCAGCCATATCGCCCAGCCCTGCCAGAGAACCTCACTGACAAGCTCTGCCTTCACTGCCTCCTCCAACAAGTCTACAGTCACCTGAGCCTAGGGGTGAGCCTAGCTTACCAAGCACTGAGTCAGAAGACTTTCAGTGGAGACTGTAAAACTAGACAAGGAGGCGACAGCAGGGCCTCGTCCAACCAAATAACCCAGCTGTAAACAAAGGAGCAGAGAGGGAGTCTTAAACCTCTCATTGACAGGTAAACTGATCTTTAACTCCAGAATAATTTCACATCTAGCCTTGCTCTCGATGGATAGATGAATTCAGCTACATGGCAAAAATATACATACAGTATAAAACTGAAATAATGAAGTAAAAATAATATAAAAGTATTTATATACAATCATTTAACTGTGGAGCATGCAATATCAACATACAATAAGGGACTCGCATGCAAGGGAAAACATAACATTTGCATCATAGCAGTGGCATCAAGAGGGTAACAAATGCATGAATTAATTGTTTTAATGACAAAATCCTTTCATTTACGATACAGGGTGGACGCAGGGCTATGCAACGCATGCACGACAGATCGCCTCATTCCATAACACAACATGCTGCGACAAAGAGGAAAATAACTGAGATTCCATGACAGGGGCTGACGAAAGGTATGTTGTGGTGATAGTGGTGACTAGTGTGCGTGTGTGTGCGCATCCGGTGAGTGGCAGTGAAGGTATGCAAAAAGTGTGTGATGATGACCATCTCCTGGCATGTTAAAAGTGGTGAAACTATTTGAAGGCACATTTCCAGATGAGAGATGAAAGACACATGGACATACAAGAGATAGATGAAGACGGACATATGATGACACACACACACAAACGCACGCAGGCACACACACACGCTGAGCGCTGGTGGAGAGGAGGCTGGATGGAGGCAAAGAGGGGGAGGGGGAATGATGGATGAATTGAGCAATAGAGGAATGGATGTCATGGGGGAGAAAATGATAAGTGAATTCACTGGAAGGAGGATTGGAATGGGGGGGGGGGTGATGGACAACAGCTGGGTGTATCTGTCTAAGCATTTTGGGATGGGACGCTGAGGCAGTGTAGGCATTAACAGCATTAGCTAGGTCATGTTGAGGCACAGGATGGGAGACTGCAGACGCCCACAAGAGACGTTCGACGGGGATGCCGGGGGCGGTTGGGGGCGGTTACCTGTGTGTGAGGGAGGGGGCGACCCAGGGCCGAGGGGCTGGTGGCGGGGAGGCCCACTCTCCTCCTCTCCTCCTCCAGCGCCCGGGTCAGCTGTTCAAACTGCACCTCCTGCTCCCTGACCGACTCCAGCAGAGCCGCTGCGCTCTCACACTGCTCCATACACACTACACGGCCCCAAGGGGAGAGAGTGGGGGCGTTACACACACACTCAGCCTCATACACACTACAACACAGGAAGAGTGTGTCCAACACACACGCACCTCCATACAGAGTGTAGCAGGAAGCAGATCCCGGCTGATGCAGGATTTTTGGGTCTGATAACATTAATGGGGGAGGAAAATTAACCATATCTCATATCTGCTGACAGAGATTTTGTTTGGTGGCTGTGACAAGGATGGATGTCTTCTTGGAAACTTGGATTAAGGAGTAAGGGGCTAAACTGAAGGTACTTGACAACTAAAATGTTTGTTCCAATTAATTTTAAGTCTTATTTTTAGCTGGCAGTGCTAAACAAACGCTTGTGAGAAGTGCTGCTGGTGGCTACGCTGATGCTGATGTTATGAGGCTGTGGAGAACTAGTGTGAAAAGAGACACTCTTTTGCTAAAAGAGCGCTAAAAACATGCTAAGCTGTCAGCCCTGTCAGGATCACACACCAGCACATCTGTTCCACTGAAAACAAAAATATAGTCAGCACTGTAGAGAGAAGGTTTCGGTGGAAACTAAAAATTCCACCCTCAAAAAACACTGGGTTTTTACATGGTTTCATTTTCTTCAAAGGCCTGGTCTAAATAGAATTTAACCACAATCAAACCACCGTGACTGTGTTATAATTCAAATTTACTGCGCCAATTTTATCTGTCCATCGATGGCATAATATATGGCATTACAGATATCGGTTAGACCCCAGCAAGAGAAAAAGCCCTGAACACCAATACACAAACACCAAACCACACAGGGAGAACTGCACGCTTCTCTGCACACTTACAGCAAAAAGCTTGATTCACTCACCAGCCCAAACATACTGCAGAGCTCAACACAGACTCAGACAATCAGAAATACACACCTTCACCTGTGGGCGTGGCTTGGTAGAAGAGGTGAGAGATCACGCCAAGGTCAGAGGTTGAGCTCTAGTTGCAAGGGCTCATGGGTAGAAGGTCACCAAACCACCGAGGCCAGAAACAGGGGGATCGACAGGGAGGGATGGACTGCAAAGAGAGACAGAGGTGGGGGAAAGAGAATAAAAAGGAGAGCAGGAGAATGTTTTAGTGGAGGCCGAAGACACCTCCGTTTGAAAAACAGCAACATAGTGAGAATACCGTACAAATGTGTCAACGGGGTTGTGTTTGTTCTGTGAACACACAAACACACTGAGACACAGAGACATGCGGTAGCCCCAGCCTACAGACACACCCTATATTTACTCAACATTTGGCCTGCGTGCAGTAGCTACTGGGAGGCTGACCAATGTGCAGCTCTTTCTGGGCCAGAGAACATACACTGTCAGCATAAAGAGAAAGAGTGGTGGGGATAGAGAAAGACACAACTCCCAAGAGCCATATGTCCTCCTATCAACTCATCTTTTTTTTCCAGCATTAGCTCTCCCTCTTGCTCTCTTTTTCCTTTCAGCCTTTCCCCTCTAATCAGTCTTCATCTACCTCTGCTTGCCTTGCTCTCCCTACTTGTCTGCCTTTTTGTCCCTTTTTCTCTCCCTCTCCCTCTTTGTTTTCTTTCTGTAGTGCGCTCCGAGACAGAGAGAGAGATAGAGAGAGCCGTTGTTAAATCAAAGCCAAACAAGTGGAGACTCAGATGTGTAATTCCTTCCTCTTATCTGTTGATAAAACCCTTTGCAGCAGCCAGGCTCCCCAGTCAGTCCTGGCTTTAAAAAGGTTACTTTACTCAGGCACTGCCACACACACACACACAAACACACCTGCGTGACCGGTTGGACAAGGCAGAGGAGGGGTTACCAAATTTCACTGTGCCTCTGTCTCGATTTCTCAATGTTTCTCACTGTCTTGCCAACATGCATGCGCACACACACTTCTACTAGGGCTGCAACTAACGATTATTTTCATTGTCGATTAATCTGTCGATTATTTTCTCGATCAATCGATTAGTTGTTTGGTCTATAAAATGTCAGAAAATGGTGAAAAATGTGGATCAGTGTTTCCCAAAGCCCAACGTGACGTCCTCAAATGTCTTGTTTTGTCCACAACCCAAAGATATTCAGTTTACTGTCATAGAGGAGTAAAGAAACCAGAAAATATTCACATTTAAGAAGCTGGAATCAGAGAATTTTGACTTATTTTTCTTAAAAAATTACTCAAACCGATTAATTGATTATCAAAATAGTTGGCGATTAATTTAATAGTTGACAACTAATCGATTAATCGTTGCAGCTCTAACTTCTACGTCTGAAAATTTTGAGCGCACAGAGATTTGGGTAACAAACAAGGACCTGCATTTACACTTCTGGCAGCAGGTGTGTGTGTGTGTGTGTGTGTGTGTGTGTGTGTGTGCATGAAAGGGTAGAGTGTTAACAAGTGCAAATAAGGTGAAGAGCATAACAGAAGTGTGTTGAGTTCGAGAGGAGAGAGTGTGACTCACAGTTTCACCTGCAGAAGGTTGAGCACATGGGCGGGGGAGGGAGAGAGACAGAGAGAAAGACACAGAGCGCGCACGAGAGAGAGAAACATCACCATGAGCACATGTGTCGGGGGTAATGGCAACATTACCTTTCCATAGAATATTGCTACACCCTTTAAAAACACTCTGTTCCTGTCTGTCTACTGACTAATACACACACACGCACACGTATGACTCTGCTTACCACAAAACATTATTCATGGATAGGGGAGTGCCCAGTGTGGGAAAAAAGGGAGGGATGGGGGGTGGACTGATGAGAAAATGAGGAGCGGCTTAAATGCATTTCACAAGACAAAGGGATTTTTCGCTGAAGCTTTCAATGTTTTAGGAACTGAAGCCGTGATTGGCAGGAAATCATGACGTCACATACTGGCGACATCACGCACGCACACACACACACACACACACACTATCCTTTGCATAATTGCTGTGGCGCCCCGGAGCCATAACCTCCCACCTGAGCAAACCACAAACTGCTGTCCTGTAGCACACATGCCCATATATGGTCAAAGCCACGACAGGACTGATATTATCCACTACAGACAGAAAGACAGCCAAAGGGAGAGAGACAGAGAAAGAGAGAGAGACAGACAAGCAAACAAATAAAACAAGGAGAAAGATAGGCAACAAAAAAGAGAGACAACAGAAGAAGGGAAGGGAGAGGGAGAGCTGGGGAAGAGGAGGGGGAATAGATAAGGAAAGGAGTGCTGAATTAAAGATAAAAGCAGATCTTGCATTCCTGGCATTGTCTCTGGCCAATTCACCACAGCAGCCCACCCACTCATTCACTGTAAAAAGACCTCTGCAGGACATAATAATCATTTAACACTCTGTGTAAACCATATCATGGGGGCATTTCAAGGCACGCTTACCGGTCACAATGACCCAAATGCAAAGACACATTGCTACACAACAACAAAATCTCTCCATATCTGGCATCATTCCATAATTTGATCCCACATATAAACACATCTCGCTCTTCGTCCTCTCTCAAACACACCAAATAATTATAAGTATAATTATCATTCTACACACTATCTTATTTCAGTAATGAGTTTAGCTGTCATTGATACAAGACGGATTATAAACTGTGAGTGATATTTCTTGGCCAGTGTACTTGGGAATGTGATGCTGTGCACACACGCGTGTGTGTGTGTGTGTGTGTTTTAACCTCAGTCTGTGGAGGGAATTTGCAGCTGTCAGTCCGGGAGGTTGGTGGAACAATGAGAAGTTTGTGCAAGTGAGCGCAAGTGCGAAAGAGATGGAGGGCGAGAGAGATTGGGGCGCTACGTGGGTCCACATGCACATTTGTGATGATGTGTGTATGTGTGTGTGTGTGTGTGTGTGTGTGTGTGTGTGTGTGTGTGGGGGGGGGGGGGGTCCCTATATACACTTCACGCCCAACTCCTGTAGCACCCTGTCCTCCACCCGTCTCCCTCTCTCACAGTTGCTAGTTTTGGCCTTGACGCCTTTTCGGAAGTCAGCTGTGGGTTTCGCTGAACAATGAAAACATCGCTGCCGTCCCATTCCTGCTCCCTCTTCCCCTTCTAGCCACTTCCTGAGAAACAGGATGTTATGGATTCTCCATCGGAGATGAGTAAATGGGACGGGGGGGCTACCTTCGCTCGCTAAGAACCACTTTCCTCAACAGACTCAACCTCAGATAAATAAATCATGACAAAACTCTGCTGGTTTCCCCTGTAGGATGTATGTATTGGTAAACCACCCACTGATGGCCGTCTTCCTCCATTAACAGAATGATTGTGTTGCGGTGAAAATCCCCCATTATCAATATGCTGATCATACGACCACAAACCACTTCCCCTTTAACCAATACTCTTCTCCATCTACTGTTCTCCGTTCTGCTTTTTCTACCATCTCAGAAACTATCTCGACAAACTTCTGCATGGCTAAACCATCACAGTTTCATCTTTTTGCTAATACGCTTTTTTTATTTTTAATTAAGACAGACGGTGTACCACCAGTTTTCACAGTGGAATCAGCCTGCTCTGCTGTCCCTTTGTCCCTGGGAAAAAATGTTGTGTAGAGCATCTGAGGAAAAGACAGCTCAAGAAAGAGAAAATCAGCAAACTACATTTTGAGCAGGAAAAGAAAGAGAAATTACTGAGAAATTGGGGAAATTCCTGCATTGAACCACTCATTTTTTGCCATGAATCACTGCTCCCAACCGTTCAACCACTACACTACATGGATTTAGGATTTGTGTAAGAGCGTGTATATAATACGCCATCAGCAGCAAAACAGTCGTTTTTCTCTAATCTCTCAAGGAGTGAGAGATTAGCACTTTACAGTACAAAGAAAAGGGTAGCCTATGTTCTGTTGTCCCTGCAGTAATAGCAACAAACGATCAAAATGTCAAGCAGAATGCCTTTAGGTCAACAACAACACACACACACACACACACACAACCTCTCTAACATCTGATCCTGTCCTGACACAACACGAGTCACATCACTACATCTGAATTCTGCAGCCATCATTCAGCATGACTCACTCGACCCCATCAGAAGACATCTGTGATCATACACATACGAAACCAACAATACAGCTTTTGTGAACTTAATGAAACTCTGCTCAATGCAATCTGGGACTACACCTGCCGTCAGTGGGAAAAAACACACACTGAAAGAACACACACAGTAACAATGCACATCTGTTTATGTAATTTGAGGTAACTGACACTGCAGTTTGCTGATAAGCCAGTGTGATGCCACTGGCACTGGTTTAAGCAGAGCGTGGCTTGTAATGGGATTGAAGCTTTAGCCCACTAATCCACTTACGTCCTAACACATACACACATATTAACATGCACGCACATACATAGACACACACAGGCCCGCTGTGGATTAACCTACACACCTCTAAAGAGCACACAAACAATTGCAGCCGGCCCTGGAAGCATGCATCAACAATCAAACACCGACTGGCAGACAAGTTGTCAGGAAGGGCCGATACATGCATGTTCGCACTCACACACATTGTTATTAGTGGTAGCACCTGCAGCACTTCCATGTGAATAACAAATCAGCTGAAGACAGATCCATGACCCAGTGATTAATATGCACATAAACACCAAGTAGGTTAGTCCTTAGGCCTACATGAAAGATACTGAACTACACAGCACTATTGAAAACAGTGTTTACAAGGGAAATGCTGGTTTATTTGTTCATGATCACAGCAGAGGTTGACAGTTATCCCCACCCAGCCTTTTCCCTACCAAAACAAGTTCACACAGGACCTACCTAACAGGTTCACAAGCTGACAGACAACCCTGTCTGTCTGACAGAATACAACTTAAAGACCACCACCCTTGAACAGACTCAAATACACAAACAAGCTATGACCAGCTTGTCAAACGAGTGGAAAGGTTTCCAATTACTTTGATTACTTTGGATAACAGTTATCTCATCTGACCCTCTATCTGCCGTCGCAATAATGTGCTTGTCCTCTCCGGTTTTGAAAACAAAGACTTTCCCCAAAGGAAAGAAACTAAGAAAGCGAAATGAAACCACAGCAACGCTAATTAGGTCAACGCACAAAAATGTACATGGAGAAATAAACACGGTCTATTTCAGTGTTGTACAGCAGCCTCATTGTAAAAGAGCACGCCTGCCAGTTTGCCATGAATGCTGATTCCCTCTTTATTCAAAACATTTCCAGGCAAGTCCTGCGATGAACCATCATGAGCTGCCTACCACCTGGGCTAGCATTTCCCCGATCTAGCAAAACCAGACAGACTTTCGTGTATTGATTAGCTAACGTAAGCTAGCTATCTGGGGCAGTAGCGACGAGCAGAGTTGGCACTACAGCATCATTAGACAACACAGAAGCAGCCAAGAAAAGACATTAGTATAAAAATGAGAACAAAAGACTCACACATGGGGCATTAAGTTACCCTAGGGTAGCGCGTACGCTCTGCTCAAATGAATTAAATTATTCGAGATCAAATCAACCCAGCAGGCTTGCTTGTTTGCTCAGCAGCCCTATGACCTGTTTTAGCTGTCTAGCTAGCATCACAATAACCCATATAGCCGACTGAAAACAGTGCGAACCGCCAGGCTAACGTTAGCATTGCCGTGTCGCTGCCAGGCAAAGCAAACACACAGATTAGCTGTGAGGGCTAGCGTGATAGCGTGTAACGTTATTCAGCTAAGCGGCCTTTTCTAGCTAATTTGCGTTACATTGTATTTTCTGCTTCAGCAATAGTTATCCCTCTGGGTAAAGTACTCTGTTGGGTATATGTATCAATTATCAGATTTCCTACCGAAGGCAACAAAACCGGGAGTCCGGGCTTGGACTTTAGGTGTAATGTTAGCTTCGACGCTAACTATTTAGCCAACGTTAGCTTTGGAAAGTCGTGCTGAACTGCTGTCGATGTGACCACTCCTTGCCAACGCTGCAGTGCACCAGTTATCAGTAAAACATCGCTCCGTTGTATTAACCTTGTGCTAATACGTAAGAATTTACTCACCTATTTGTGTAGCCTGCACCGACCCCTTCCAACGTATTCCTTTTCGTGTGTTTTTCCTCTCTTTTCCCCTCCTTTCCTGGGTTCTCGGTCAAGCTCGTTAGAGACGAAGCAACATCACCGAGTTTTCTATCAAAGAGAGGGCGGGATCAACAAGCGCTTTACCGTAAATACGGCGCAAGTAGAATTCCTCTTCTCATACAGGTGTGTCACAAGTTGCGAGACGTCCAGTGAGTCATTCAGTAGTCAGGAGCAGACGGACTATCAGCTGGACTGGAAAATAAACCCCCTTCCGTCTAGATTGTATTCACAACGTACTAAAACATACAGTGACTGATATAAGTACGCCCATGAAGGGGGGTCGTGGGTTTTAAACTGTGGTGTAGAAGATGTGGGCTATCTGTCCCCGCCCCGACTCCCCTCCCATTTCCGTCTGTCGCTCCCTCTCTCACTCACTCACACACACTGATGTCATTTATTTGATTGTCTAAGAACAATAGCCTAAAAGGAAGCAGCATTTCTTGGGGAAGTATAACGGAATTCACCACCTACCGGATAATCTATTGACACATAAACCCACTAGTGACCATCACATCCTCCACATGTGGCTGCCCAATAAGAATATCATTTGGTGGCATTGTTTCCCTTTGTACTGAATGCATCCATCATAATCATTTGATTTGAGTGAGTCATGCATGACCACAGAAACCTATTTTGGGTCATGGCATGACTACACATCTAAGTCATCTAAGAGCGTCTCCTGTTTTCTTTCTTACTTTTTTCTGCTTTTACATACAACAACAACAGGAATCAATATAATTATTTAATACCTCTTGTTTCCTTGTGTTTTTTATACCATTTTCTCTAGAGCATTTCAGCCATTTGGGTGAAATCAAAGCCAAACAAGTGGAACCCAGATAAACAGTAGATTAGTGTAGGGAGGGTGGAAAGAGGAACAATGCAAGGAATTTCCCCCAGTTTCCTGAAGAGTCCCCCAGCAATGCTCAAGTTAGACCTGTGTCACAATAAGCACTGGAAACAACAACAATGCTGCACTCTAGAGGTGCAAACTGTAAGAGCCTGAAAGATTTCAGTAAACAAAAATGATTATCAGTTGGTGAAAAAGAGATTATATATTTATTCAAAATTGCATGATGAGATTATAAATCCAAGGAGAAAATTCCCCCAAAATTGATTATTGTCCAGTCTGAAATTGTCCAGGAAGTACAAAAAGGGAAAGGAGGTCAAGAGAAGAACTACAACAGAGAGGATGGAGGAGGTAGTTTGCTTTTTAAATATAACACACACTCACAAGTGCGCACGCACACATGCACACACACACAAAGAAAAAAATAAGGAGAAATGAAGAATTCAGCAAAGAGTACGCTATACAATAAACCAAACACTTTCAATTTCAAACAAATTGCAACGGTCAGAATGATAATCCCAGGGTTGAGGTTTAGCCTATGTGTCAGTTAATTGCTTGATGTGGCACTGCTCTATTGCTTGTAGCTCTACAAATCAATCACCTTTAAAATGGATGGTTTTAGTCTGTTATTTTTCACATTTTTCTATAATTGTCCTTCAGCTACCCTAAGAAACATGTTAGCTTTGTTGACATTCTTCACTGCAACAAATGGATTGTGCTAATGGAAAGCTAACAAGCTATCTGCATTCATTGGTTTCAACAGAGAAATGTTTTTTTTCTGGTTACCAGAAGTGCCGATGCAGACATTTCTGCACCAAAAGCTTGGCAAGTGCCAGGTGCTGTGACAAAATTTGCTGACCCAAGAAACATGTATTTACCCCAGCAGTGTGTCTTCACCACAGTCTCACATCAGGGAAGACAATAATAAAATCATACAATTTTTTGTGGATTGTTTTCCTATTGCTAGCTTTTTAAAAATGGTAAAAGAGTTTTAAAAACATTTCATGGGATAACAAAGAACAAAAGTTGCCTTGTTATCTCAAACCACAAGCATCCATTGATTCCAATATGAAGTTGTCAGGCTATACACTACCAATCAAAAGTTTGGACACACCTGATTGAAGGTACTATGTTTTTCATTATCTTAAAGACATTTTGATCTAAAGGCTTATGCTTAAATGCTTGAAATGTGTTTTTTAGACAAATATAAATACTGAAGTTGATGCCTACCTATGAATTTCTTTCCAAAGCCTTTGCCTTTCTATCAAGGCAAAGGGCGGCTACTTTAAAGAATCTAAAATATTCCTTGTGCAGTGGCAAAACAACAACACACACCAAGGACAAAAGGGGGACACACTGCCGGGGGAAGCACATTTTTCAGGGCTACAAATTTTGGCGCAACACCTGTTGGGAAAACACACTGAAAAATTTAAAATACCACGATTTCCCCTTAAAATCAATGTATTGCTGTCTGAGCACAGTGTCAGAGCAGTCCGTTGGTGTGTGTGATCATGTGCCTGCGCAGGTTGCTGGGGTTGTTGAAGCTGGCGGTGCACTGAGAGCAGGTGTACGGCTTCTCCCCGGAGTGAGTCCTCAGGTGGATCTTCAGGCTGCCGTTCTGCGTGAAGCGCTTGCCGCACTGGGGGCAAACGTACGGCTTCTCCCCGGTGTGGATGCGCATGTGGATGCTCAGCGTGGTCTTGTTGACGAACGACTTGCCGCACAAGGCGCAGGGGACGGGCAACTCCCCGGTGTGGCTCGCCCGGTGCACGATCAGGTCTTCTCGACTGAGGAAGCGCTCCCCGCAGAAGCTGCAGTCCAGGGATTTGCTGACGACGTGAGAGAAGATGGGGTTCTGCTGCTGGGCAAACTGGCCCATGTGGCTGGGGTGGCCCCCTGTACCATCGGCTCCCAGCTGGGTTTTTATCGCAGGGTTGAGCGACGTCGAAGCCATTTGGGTGAGGGTGGGGTCCGGGGACAGGGAGCTGAGAGCCTGCAATTCAAAGGCAGTGAAGAGGGCGTCGTTCTCTTCCAGAGGCCCCTCCCCTCGGCCGTGGACGCTCACGATTCGCAGCTCCTCGTTATCACCTGTCATGCAGGAGGAACCGGAGGCTTCTAAATTTGGAGTCCCTGTGGCGACACCACCCTGCAAGCTGTGGTTCCCGAAGTCATCCTGACCTGCTGCAAAGACAAACCATATAACAGCATCACAAATCACATTTAAGTCACATGAAGTCAGCTGTGTATGAGTCAATGTTGGCTTATTTGCATTTTGGACGCAAACAGAACTCTAATCAGTGACTGACTGAGGAGCCGGGTTCAATAAACTGTCTCATTATTCTTATTAACAACGCCTGACTCACCTACTACAGTCCTGCATCCTCCAATGTCATCTTCATCCTTGATCAGGATGACATCTGGGGTCTCCACTTCTGCACACTAACACATAAAGATAAGAGTATACATGCATGGACACACAAAACATTGCAATCACCTGTTATCCAAAGTCTGTGCTGCACTTACCTCCTCTTTGGCGGCAGTGGAGGAAATCTGGTTCTCCGATGGTATAGTGATAGAAGTAGCATCCCCAACAGTCTTTTGGGCCACAGGTGGCTTTACAGAAACTAGTGGCGGAGCAAGTGACAGAATGTAACAGTCAGGATGATAGTGATAGATGAAGATTTGGGTATATGTCTGAAGAGGCCTGTACTGTCCCTGCCTTCAAGTGCTATCAGAAATCCCCATGTAAATAAAATGTTTTAAATAAATTAATAAAATTACATGCCTAACATGGATATTTTCCTCCCTCTTCATTCTGCCACCGCAGCACAAAGCAGCACTTGATTCATCTGATTACACTTTAGCCACCAAGAAATCTGCTTTTGTTACTTTTTCCGACCAAAAGCAATTGAACGCGTCACACGTTGTCTTTACAACTTCCCATCTCGGAAGTAGGAGCTTACGAGGGGCACTTGAAGGCAGCATACGACCACACTATTTGTAATGTGTCAATGGTAACTTGTTCGCTAATTGGCCTGATATGTGGGAGGGCGTTAGCGGTGTTTAGTTCAGTATTAACTTGTGTGGTGTGCTGTGCTGTGCTGTGCTGGAATTCAGCCTTACCTAGAGATTTAGGCCGAGGTTTGGGGATACTCGCCCTGGCCAGGGAGAAACGACTCGCCGGCCGAGATGCGTTAGTCCTGGTTTGAAGCCTCAGTGTGAAGAGCTCACTCCTCATCACCTTCATCCTCATCCTCAACGCCTCGTTTTCCTTCAGGCTCTGGGATATCTGCAGGCGCAGCGCTGCCGAGCTCTCTGAAAACAGTTGGCTGATTTCGGCGACCGCCGCTTTCGCCAGGACGTCCATGATGGACAGCAGCTGCGCCTCCAGGGTCAGGCTGCTCGGCGGCATGTTGGTTGACATGTTTTGGCGAGAATTATGCAGGAAAAAAGCGCGACACAACCCAGGGGCTAGCTTACAAAAAGGGCTAACGATACTGACTGTACACAATGGCCTTTCCGGTGACATGACGTCGATTACCGTAATTCCTAGAAAGTAGCATCGTGATTTCAGGGTTGATGTTTTCATGGTTTACGGCTTTTCACTTTGTTTCATTAGTAGCAACAATAATAAGAGGTACAAAAGAAGAAGAAGAACAGCAAAAACAACACTAGCAATAGTGTTGGTAATAACAAGAATAAGAATAGCCTCAACATGGATTCTATTTATTCATTTTGAGGAAACAGAAGAGAATGGATTCTATCTTCTCAAATATAAGTTTTCGTAGGCAAAGGTACAGACACCTGATAACCCGATACAGTTATATTCTTCAGTGAGATTTACTTTAATACAAGGAGTTATTTTTTGATCCATGTGATCTTTTTAAAGACGTTTTTTTCAAAAGGTGGATATCTAACTTTTTGTTGGGGAGTAGATTAATCACTGACAAAAAAAAATAATAATACCCCGACAAACCCACGAAACACAATGATTTACTTGTTACATAGGCATCCTTTTCATTCATCTTTTAATTATTCTCTATGAATACAGAACAAATGGAAGAACCAAACATTTCTATTTCATGTGCTTAAAACAAACTTATACAACAACACAACAGTGAATGGAAAAATCACAGCATAGTAGATACACTTTCAAACTTTACAAATTGTAGTGCACACATGACAATCTGACTCTTTACACAGCCAGCATCTGAGTACAGTCAACCTAATGTGCCACACTCTTACACTGTGCCCATGATCCAACACTATAAGACTTACTCATTATAGTAGCTTATCAGCAACCTTTCCCTTTTGGTCTTTTCAGTCTTTTTTGTTTGCTGCCATTATCTCTCTAGGCCTCTGCAGTGACTGCCACTCCTCCGTCTCCATCTCCCTCCATCCCGGGGCTCTTCGGTGCCTCTTCCTCCTCCCCAGCTCCCTCTCTCTCCACAGCATCCTCTCCCTCTCTCTCCTCCTGGCTATCTACCATCCCGTTCTCAACAGCCTCCTCTCCCTCCTCCTCCTTCTCTGTCGTTAGCTCCCCCGCCGCTTTCTCTCCTTTCTCTCCTCCCTCCTTTGCGGCCTTTTCTTGCTCCTCCTTCTCTTTATCCTTCCGTTCTTTCTCTATTTTGGAGAGGCTGTGGCAGAGGGACTGGACATAGGTGAACACGCACATGGGGTCCGGTTTGTCGCCCATCATGATCATATCAGACACCTCCAGTAGGGGGCAGCAGTCGGCCAGGGACCTGGGAGAGACGGGGGTGAAAGTAGTGGAGGGACAGAAGAAAGAAATGAGGAAAATTGAAGCCAGACATACTAGTGATAGATAATAATTAGTTACATGCAGAGAGCCTGAGAAAGAATGAGATAGACAGACAGGTGAGTGTTCCTTACTCTGCAGTTTTGAAGGCCAGGGCGAAGTTCTTCTCCCTCTCATCTGAATTCAGGGAGCAGTAGTCGAAGGCATCGGGGAAGAAGCGGTGGATCAGGGCACAGAACGCCATCCCGTCACACCAGGATGACGAGAAGTTCTCTATGTTGACGCCCTGACAGGTCGAGGGAGGAGAAGAAGAAGATGTGAACCGAGGAGATACTACGAGCAAATCTACACCTAATTTTAAAGTCTCTGCTCCCAAATCTAGAGAACAAGTCTGGATAGGAATCCGATAGGAATTCTGTACCGATCTCACCTCATAGTTGCGAGTTTTGTTGCGGCACCACTGGAGCATCTTCTGCTTGATTGATGACCCAGTGGCCACAGCCATAGATGACCTCTGAACTTTGAAGTTGCGGGGTATTGGTGTCCTAAAAATGTCACAATATTCCATAACTCCTCATGAAACCCATATAGTACCAGATTTTGTTTTCATTATATACACTAATATAGTGCAGCATGTATTTTTTAATAACTTACTCAGGTGCACCTTGTTGGAACTTGGCAATGATGTCGTTTCTAGCGGACGCTCTAATAGAGCGGGCAGACATCCTCGGTCGGGACACAGCAAGAGGTGTAGAGGAGGAGGGATTTGTGCCACTTTTTCTTTTTGTCTTCCCTTGCTTTTCTACCTCCTTACTCTTTCCTTTGTCTTTCCCCTCTCCACTCCCTTCTTTCGCTTGCTTTTTCTTGTTATCTGCCCCCTTTGCAGCTTTTGTGTTCACATCTTTCTCTTTCTCCTCTCCTTTTGTCTTCTCCTCTGTTTTACCCTCCTCTGTCTTTTCCCCTTTTCCCTCTTTCTCTTTGCTCTCCTCCTTCATCTCCTCTCCTTCTTTCCCAGTCTCTCTGTTGACCTCTTCTACCTTGCCTTTCTCATCTTCTTCCTTCTCTCCCTCCCCTTCTTTTTCTCTGTTCTCCTTTTTGGGATCTGCCATGTCGACATCAGCGGGTGCTTTGTCTTTATCTTTTCCTGCCTCTTCAGCATCACCCTCATCATGTTTTGACACTGTCTGGGGCTTGTCCGTCTCTCCAGTACTGGTCTCCTCTTCCCCCTGCTCTGGTACTGTTTCCCCTCTGGTCCCCTCCACCCCCTCACCTGCCACATTCTCCCCCACCGAGGGCTCTCCCTCTGGGGCTTCACTCTCCTCCGGCCCTGGCACCTCTGTCTGGAGGACAAGCAACATGAAATAGAGTTTAGTTATGCATTTTGTTTTGCTAATCAAATCTATCTGTAAATATGATCTGATAATGTGAAGAGGTTACAATGCACATCAGCACATCAGCACACATTTATGTACATATGTCATTCCATTTGGATTCCTGATAATGTGAACTGCTAACGATGCACACTCGCTTCTATGTTATGTTATTTTGTTATACTTGTATTATCTTCAATACTCTGTATATATTCAATAGTTAGACTGATATATCAAGATGATATTGGCCTTTTATTAAATATTGGATATTGGCCAGTCATGTCCTCTCTGACCACACAGTCACATAAAAACAGTCTGTAAAAGCTAAAATAAAATTAGATTTTATTAACTAATACATTTTTGTAAATGAATTCTTCATTTAAAGGCAGTAATGCATCCCAAAGTTTCCCCTACCACTGAATGGGCCACTAACCCTAATTCATTAGTCTGGGTTTCAATGGAGAGTTTTAGTGTCCCATGGTCTAAATGCTGTTTCAGGCTTTCCACTTTGCCACAAATCCTTATAATGTTTTCGCATGATAATGGTCAAACTGAAAGCTATTGGATATTAGTTCAAAATATCAGCTATCAGCAGCTTCAATCCAAAATGATGGTGATGATGGTATCAATATCGGCCTTAAACCTTAACCTATATCAGTAACTTATCCATATCCTTCTCTCTGCTGCTCCAATGACCCTGTTGCCCTATGGGGATAATAAAGTTTCATCAAAACTAATCTAAACGTGTTCAAAGATACAAACAAATGAGATGAAATGAAACTTGTGACAATCCTGTTAAGAACACAACTTCTGTTTGAACCGTAAAATTATGTAAGACGCGCTAAAATTAGTGACCAGGCTTTCCTCCAGGGATAATATAGTGCTCTACTGCAGAGTGTAATGTGAGATTTAAAGCTCAGTCTGGGATTTGCTGAGTATCTCACTTATTTGGATCGGAGGCTATAAAGCTTTCAGATGGAAAATGAGCCTTTTTTGCAATTTTTAAGTCCCATCTTAAGTTATAATACAGACTAACTTCATTCCAGTCTAACAATGCAACACTAAGTGAAAAATGAAGTCTTTTTGGCTCTCTATCACAAAATGTAGATCCTTATATCATGAGTTCTATAAATTAATCTGAGGATGAAACAATGTCATCAGTTACTTGCTTTGAAGTCATGGTCCTACCTTTTAGTTTGCAATTATTTACTTTATTGAAATATATACACAAAATACAGCATACTCCATTTTCATCTCACATAATAGATTATTCAATATAATTATTCTGTTTATTAGTTAATGCTGTTGATTCTTGCCCATTTGGATTGTTTACTGGTGACTGTACTTGAGGAACAGTCACGCCAGGTCAGGCCTCGCAGCGGTGACTCATCAGTAGGAATAGCAGGGGACTCCACGTGTGTGTGTGTGTGTGTGTGTGTGTGTGCGTGCATTCATAACTTGTGCGTCTGTATGTGTTACATTCTTCAACCAGCCTCTAGAACAGGTGTAGCTCAGCTCATGCAGCCACAGCCGCGACTCCTGTCCTACTGTGTTCGCTCCAAACACAACACCTGCCATCGCCACAAATACTCTTACTGCCTATTCCTGGTGCGGAAAATAACATCATTCATTGTGGGTTTTTGCAGGTGTGAAAACCTTTACTCTGCAATTTAATGTTAATGTGAACACACA
Organism: Centroberyx affinis; assembly: GCF_046629955.1. NCBI lineage: Eukaryota > Metazoa > Chordata > Actinopteri > Beryciformes > Berycidae > Centroberyx > Centroberyx affinis. The sequence continues at coordinate 199,829 of NW_027282300.1, read as the reverse complement.
CACACACACACACACACACCTGGTTGTTGTTGTTGTCGTCAGTCTGATTGGTCGTCTCCATAGACCCAGAAAGCTCCTGGCTGGGCGATTCTCCGTCCATGATCCTCAGCAATGTCTTATGTCTGTTTCTCCGACTGTCCACAGGATCAAAGGTTTAATAATCAGACATAATTTCAATTATGCCACCCCCTTTTTTTTTTTACTAATAATGCACCACAGACCGTTTAACAATCCCTTATGTTTTCTTTAGGAAGTTTTCATTCAGTTCAACAGTCTGAAGCCCTGTTCATCTCACCAACTGCTTCTCACTACTAGAAGTTTGCTTCTCTCTCTCTCTCTCTCTCTCTCTCTGTATCTCTGTCAGCGCTGCCTGGTGTCCGTGTGTGTGTGTGTGTGTTGGTTAGTGGGTACCCCCCCCCCCCCTCCACTTTGTGAGGATTCCTAACTACTTTATCTGACCTTTTGAACAACACAGAGTCCAGAAATAGAGCCACAGTGACACAGGCCCAGTCCAACAGGCCGGACAGCTGCGTCTGCTGTGGAAACCGTGGCTATACACATTATACACACACACACACACACACATGGGCTACGTGTGTGCGCAGTCAAACGAACATGCTTATGCTCACATACTACAGCGAGACACACACACACACACACATTCTCCCCTCCCTTTCTCTCTTACTATAGGCCAGCATTTCTTAAGATATTGGTTGCCCTTTATGGAAGTGAGGTTTGGGGTCCGCTCAGCAAACAGGACTACACCAGATGGGACAAACATCCTACAGAGGTCCTGCATGCAGAGTTCTGTCGGACCATACTAAACATCCACAGAAAAACACCAACCAACGCACGTAGGTCAGAACTAGGCCTTTACCCACTGATTATAAACATCCAAAAAAGAACATTTTTGATGCATCTCAAATCGAGTCCCCAAGACTCCCTGAGATCTCAGGCACTGCAAACCCAGGAGCTGAACCCTCAAAAGAGGCAGAGCCCCTTCTGCCAACTGGTCAGGAGACTGACTGATACAGACCAACCTCAGACCAGCACTGCTCCAAAACCACCAATCAGAATAAACCAAATTATACAACAAACAAAAGATACATATCTGGAACATTGGACAAATCAAACACAAACACAAAACAAACTTAATTGCTATCTGGCCCTAAACTGTAAATATAAATTGGCAGAATATCTTTTCAGTGTAAAAGCCCCAAAGCAGAGGCAGATCCTGAGCAGATTCAGACTGATCCAGATCCAGTCTGGCCATAGAGAAAGGACGACATAAGAAGTCCTGGCTACCAAAAGAGGAACGAATATGCGGTCACTGCACAACAGGTGAGGTGGAGACAGAGATGCACTTCCTCTTGAAATGTGACCAATATAATCTAATTAGAGCAGAATACTTTAAGAAATTTGAATTATTAATCCCCAACTTCACTAAACTGAATGAAAGTGTCCAACAGCAGATCCTGCTGGGAGAGGGACAGGCAGCAGGTCTAGCTGCACAGTGACCGCCTGTCACAGACTGAGGGACTGAGGGCCCAGAATTAATTAATTAATTAATAATTATTATTTTAGAATTGAATTGAATTGAAATTGGTTGGGACACCGTAACTCTGAAGTCCGTCATCAAAACACCTAAGAGACTTTTCCATTGAATGTGAATGACAATAACACAATCACTGTTAATACACACACACACACACACACACACACACACACACCTTAATGCCAGGTAGTGGGAGGGGAGGAGAAATGCCTTACCTTGAGTTCTGCCTTTAGACCTGAAACGCTCCTCAGTCCTCCGGGGTCGATGTGTGTCCTCTCTCCCTCTCTCTGGCTCTCTCTCTCTCTCTCTCTCTCTCTCTCTCTCTCTCTCTCTCTCTCTCTCTCTCTCCCGTGTAGTAAGTCACTACAACTTCACATCTCTCCTCTCTCCCATTTGTCTTCCTCCTTCACTCTCCCCCTCTCTCATTTGTCTCTCACTATCTCTCTCTGTCTTTACTTTTACCTCTCTCTCTCTCTCTCTCTCTCTCTCTCTCTCTCTCCCTCTCTCACTCTCTCTCTCTCTCCCTCTCTCCCTCTCTCTCTCTCTCTCTCTCTCTCTCTCTCCCCTCACAGTCCTGGGAGAGTGCCCAAATGGCTTGGATCCTATATATATATATATATATACACACGCTGCTTTTTTTGAATACCCCAACTTCTTAACTTTGCCGCCCTGGCTAAAGAGTGTATCTACTCATTCAACGCAAAACAGATGGTTTTAAAAATAAATGGCTATCTTTATTCCCCCCCCCCCCCCCCTCTCTCTCTCTCTCTCTTCCCTGTCATTATCTTCTCCTACTCCCCCCTCTCTTCTCCTCCGTCTTCTCCCTCAAGTCTTGGGGGCTATAAATATGTCAGCGCCTTCTTGTGTGTCTCTCCCACTCCCACCCTCCCCGGCCCAATCGCTGGAGCACATCTATCAGTCAACCACTCATCCCTATTAGAGAGGTTTCTTGAAAGGTGCGTCTGTTGCACGACTGTATTTATGATGCTAATAAATGAGAAAACAAATGAGAAGCTGAGAGCTCTTGGCTTGCTATTGAGAAGATACTAATGAATAGCATCAAATGTGTGCATTGTTGGAGGCATGCGTTACTCTCTGTGTGTGTGTGTGTGTGTGTGTGTGTGTGTGTGTGTGTGTGTCTAAGGGTGGGGACAAATGATAACATGTGTATAGGCCGCTGTGTGATTAGCTCTGTTTTTGCCACCGTTCAGGGATCATCACACATTCTTGTCTTTATTTTGAGTGAAGTGCTCCATGCCATTGTGTGTTCCTCTCTAGGCTTATCTGAATGCGTGGGAGGCTGTGTGTGTGTGTGTGTGTGTGTGTGTGTGTGTGTGTGTGTGTGTATAGACAGCAGAGTCTGTCTTGGAGGCCTTGCTTTAATATAATGTGTTGTGGTGAATTGTTCTTCCCTGTTGTTTCCTGCTCCAACCATTGGAACAGATGCATAAAACTGGCAGCTTCCTGGTCTGATGTCATTATTTTTTTAACATCTGTCCCACACAGCGAAGTGCGCATTCAGCAACTTTCCTTGCCAGTTCAAACAGAGAGTAAGAGAGCAAATGCATCAAATTACATTATTGTTCATGTTCCTATGATCATTAACAATCATGCAGTAGCTTGCTTAAGGATGGATTTGTCTAACCCCAGGCCACCCAAAGGAGAAAGCCACTGTTACTTGACCCTAATGTGATTTTAACACACAACCTTCTGATCTGGAGTCAGACACGCTACCGTTGCGCCACAGAGTCTACAGTTGCAGCCAGTGAGGAGGGATCATGAACTGTTGAAGGAGTGAAATGAGTGCTGAATCGCTTCAGTCTTTTAAATCTCTCCTTAAGACCCATTTCAATAAAATTGGTTTCCGTAGCAAGTCTTGCATTTTTTTATTTCTTTGTTTCTTATTTATTATTGATTAATTTATTACTGATTGTTATTTTCCTGTTTTCATGTGTTGTCATTTTTTGCCCCTCTGTAAAGACCTTTGTATATGTTTTTGAAAAGCTGCTACGCAAATACAGTTCATTATTACAAAAGTACTGGATGTTGCTCAACTTAGTTTGTACTATACTTTGATATTTTTCCTTTGCTGTTATTGTAAATATTTTGCTTGAATATTGTTACTTTATATTAGTGTTTTTATGTTTGCTATCTACTTTTCTTTTTACTATCTGTCAAGATGGTCCACAAGTAAGCATTTTATTGCAATGTTTGTACTATGCATATGAAAAATAACCTTGAACAATAAAAAAAAAAAAAAAAACTATCACTAGCTGCAGGAGTTGAACCTGTGATGGGAAACCCCAATGGAGTTACAGTCCATCAGTTTAACCCCTCTGCTACAACAGGCACTCATTGAAATATATGAATCAGATAGATGATTGTTTGGAGTGTAATTTCTATTGCTCAAAAGCAATTTATAGTGGGTATTTCTACATGTAACTAATCCAATTTACTTTGAATAATGCACAAAATGACAGCAACTCCATCTATCTATCTATCTGCTGGCTCTGAAATCAGAGCCATCAGATATAATTTACAAGGATTATGTCAACTAGCTCTCATCCAGACAGGCCTAACATAGCTGTTTTTCAGACTTGAAGTTAGGACTGAACAATTAGGCTGTCACTTGAAGTGGTTTTGCAGGATTGGCAGCAGCACTCTCGCGACAAGGCCATGCAATACTGATGAATGGCCACACGGGGGCGCAAACAGACTATAAACAAACCAAGTGTCTGACAACAGACATAAATGGCTCCAACTGTGCCAAAGCCTTCCATGAATTAAAGAAACAATACCTTCTTTTTCTATACCTTTCTTTTTTGTACATGCATGCACCTCGCGGGAGCGCGCACGCCACTGTCCCAGTCATACGTTTAGGTATTACAAGCCAACGAAAGGGGAACCTAACTCACGTTTTAATGATTTGTGAGGAGAATTGCTCTTTTAGAATGTTAATTCATCGCGTGAATGGATAGCGTGTGATTTAGTACCGCGGACTCCAGTTAGTCAGTATTTTACAGTGCCATGTCCTTGGGGCTAGTGATTTAGACTGTAGGCTATATGCTTTCATATAAGCCTACACGCTAGGCTACTGTTGTTATTATTATTACTGTATTATACAGTATGTTATAAGGTGCAGATCAAAAGCAAAGGAAATATATCCATAATAACCTACATTATGAGTAATTTACACAAAGTATGAATTATAAAACGTGTTAACTGTTGGCTATAGAAGAAATACAATGCACAAGTCTCACAATGAAATGGAATAAAAATGAATGTTTATTAGTCGCTATCAAGTGCATACTTATTAAAGTTTTTAAAAATTAATGTTTTAAAAAAAGACTTCAATGAGTGGAAGGCTTCTGCTGGTTTAATATCTAAAGGTAGACTGTTGCAAAATGTGGGGCCCCTGATAGTGAAAGCTCTATTACCTTTGAAAGACAGAGAGGGCAAAGGCCTCTGGCAGACAAGACACTGGGGGAGCAGAGAGGCCCAAGACCTCGTGCCCCCAGGCCAAGGCCAAGGACCATATGCATGAAATTCAATCTGTCAGCCAAAAGTAGCCCAAAGGGTTTGCAATGTATTGTTGCTGAGGGTGTGCTGTATGCTACTGTGAGATACAATTTCAAACAGTCAGGTGTTCACCCTCCAACACCCCTGGATTATTTGCTCATGAATATGCTGGTTTGGATTCTTGCTGTGTGGATCTGGTTAGATCTGTTCAATTTATGGAAGTGGAAAGGACAGTCTGTTCTAAGGAGTAAGGTAGGCCAACAGTAAAAATCTGCTTTCAGGTTGTAGTTAAAGTTTGGTTTATTTGTAGATGCCATTTCTCCAGTTCTTTGGGTACAAAAAGGAGCAAAAACCACTGCTCTACATGTTTTGACAGATTTAAATGTAGGCTAAAGGTATGCATTTTGCAGCAAAATCAACTTTGATCTGAACTGTGGAATCTGTGTAAGGGGTGTTTCATTAGTTTCACCCTCTGTGATTGTTCTTTTCTTTCTCAGTTTGTGAAGGAATCCAATGCAGAAATTTCATGAATGAACCAAGCGGGTGTTGGATTGCACATTGCAATCCTGGTTGAGCTCTCATTGCTTGTGTAGTATTAGAGCTGAGTGGATTTTGTACATTCACAAATGTGCAAAAGTAGTGATCTCACACTTAACACACGACAAACCTCACTGTAACATAACCATCAGATAATATATGTTGGCTTGCCCCGGGTATTTCATCTCCCTGTGTAGTTAGGTGAAAATCAAGGGATCTCAGTTTGCTGAAGGGTTCAACTCCAATGTAAGTTAATGTACTTTTCCCCTCAATCTTCCATTCTACTGTTTTTTTCTTAATTTACTGGTTTGAGAATGAAGTGAATCAAAGTCATCAAATGATTGCTCTTATGCCTTCATCATTTCAAGTAGACAGACATTTTCATGTCCAGAGGTAGTGGCAGTCCGCCTGTCTTTGGCTCTACATGCAGGTCTATCCCTGCTGGTCTGGGCTTCAGACCCAAGTTTTGCTCAATGAGAATGAGGTAGTCAGATAGTGTAGGACTGTATATATAGGCCTACTTATTTGTAAAGTCATGAATTGTTTAGATTGTTTGGATTGTCTTTTTTATTAGCCTACTAATAAACATGAACCCATTTTTACAATGAGTGTTGTATTTATTTATTTGTATTTATTTATTTATTTATTTATTTATTTATTTATTTATTTATTTATTTATTCATTCATTTATTTATTACAATGATTTAAATGGCGAAATTGGTCTTATATTTCACTGTGACATTAAACAGGCTTGAAACGTCTTTCATCTCGCTGAAACCTGCAGCCATCCTGGAACATGTCAGTGTTTCCAGTAGTGGAGGCAGGAAGGGCATTTGGACCAAGAAGCGGGGAGAAACCGGCAGGCAGACACATGCTGCTGAGACAGATAAGAGCACCAGACAGGCCGGTGTGTTTTCTCCCCGTTCAGAAAACACGCTTCCCCCGCCCACCCGGTAGGCGACGACCGGCCCGGGGCGAAGCAACCACGGCTACTGCCGACCGGAGCGCAGCGGGTGGGTCTTCAACATCACATCTGAAAAACAGCACTGCATGTACAATGGGAGCACGGTAGGAGGGCATATCATCACGTCAGTGTACATCCTGCTATGAAAAGGCAGAGAGCTATAGGAGAGGACGAAAATAGATCAGAGGCTTATTGGAGAATTCCTGATTGCGTGTGCAGCTGCATGATCCACGACTCTTATACAGCTTCATTACAGGAGTAAGTAGCCCAGCACATATGTAGACTATAGATACAGTAGGCTGTCCAAACACATGATCATTTATTCCTGCTGTGACGTGTGACAATATTTAATGCGTGCTGCATTAAGTGGGGATTATAGTCCTCAGCTTTTGAAGCATTGATCTCTTCTTACACACACCGGCGTTACTGTAATCATCCTACTTCTCTTTTTTGTCTCTTTTCTTCCATCCTACTTGGTCATAGATGTTGGTGATAACGAGCCTTACCATTATTAGGCAATCATGTGCATAATATGGGCTTGGTGGCCTACTGCAGTTTAATTATGTGTTTTCTGTTTGACCAAAGTGCTTTAAAAGTTATTTTTCAGCAGGTTGCATACATGGGGTGGGTTGGGTGTGTGTGTGTGTGGAGGAATTATGAATCTTGTCTAACATGTATGCATTCTACATGCATACATTTGGGATTGAAGACTATTTGGGATTGAAACAAATAGTGTTAATGAAAGCGCTTCAATTGACAGAGGTCTAATATTTTTCCAAGTTTGCAATTAGTCTGCCTTTGCATTATTAAACATTAACCAGGTGGTCTCTCCAGCTGTCTATGTGTTTAACCCTGTCTGAAAGGATACATAGATTTCTCCCTGGCTGGTGGTACAGGTCAGGTGATTCAGTTCATTTCAATTGAATTGAATCCAATAAATCCAATCTCACATCAAGTGGCCACAATGTGAAAGATGCGTAACATCATCGTACGCATATCAAAACACTTTCTCATTGAGAAAAGCAAGACAGTGCAGGATTTAACAGTCGGCACAGTTAAAATTAGAAAAAATGTTTTGACTGTTTGGGATTCCCTGTCATCAGATGACCCTATAGGCCATGTGAGGGATTTCATCACTCATACTCCCTCTCTGTTTCCTGAGCCGCTCTGGAAAGAGGAAGCAGTGCGTGCAAGCAGGAAGTGTGATGGAGAAACAGCGTCCCGTGGTTCATCGTTATTTTGGCTCTATTTATTCTCAATGATATAGATAGATGATGGCACCTGACCGTTGGCTGTCCTTAAACCCGCTGATTTTGGCAGTTTTCTTGTTGGCATGAGTCCAGAGTCTGTTTGACCGCTGGTTACACACACGCACACGCACACACACACAGCCACAGAAAGAGGAAGAGCCTGGTGATTAAGATATAGTGGGTCTGCACTGTGATTAAAGAGAAGTCATGTGGCTGTAGATCTACAGTATGTTGACGACATCTTCTTCCCAGTCAATATCTAGGCTAACACACACACACACACACACACACTCTCACTCACTGACGCATGCTTATACACATACACACATACTGTCTCTCTCTTTCTCTCTCTCTCTCTCTCTCTCTCCCTCTCTCTCTCTCTCTCTCTCTCTCACACACACACACACACACATACACACACACACCTTACCCCCAGTCTCACTGCCACTCTGTCATGTGTGTGTATGTGTGTGTGGGTCGGTGTGGGGGTGGGTTGCTTCTGTGCATGCGCTTACTCTTGGTCATCATTTTTTAGGAAGTGTGTATGAATTTGTTGGCATGCTGAACTGTATGTGTGAAGAGAGCCGTGTCTTGTGATGATGTAAAGCGTTCGTCTTGAGGTCTTGTGGTGTTCCAGTCATGGTGCCACTTCCACCGCTGACCTGCATCGCTGCACCCAGTCGCCAACGACCTCTCCCTCCACCTCCAGTAACCTGCTGGATCCCACTGAAAGAAAACCAACGTCATCACCAAGCCATCCTTGAACAGCATGCCGATTAGGGGCCTTAATGAATATTAGGGCCATGATGTATCACCAAGTGCTATGATTGCTCATTTGCCATAGCGACAGTTACATAGCAACAACCCAGCAGATGAAATGCAAAGTGACACAGCTTACAAGTACATAAATATCTATAGAACCAAATCTTTGGTTTCACCGGATTGTTTTACATCTCCCTCATCCCTCTTATCTTGTAGTCCAGTGAAAAAGATGAAGACTAGTGGTCAAAATCTCTGGAGCCATAATGTAGCCCATCCTGGTTGGCCTTGCATGGTTCCTATGGTCATGGAAGACCCGCATAATTTAAGGAATATGAATATTGATCTTGTTTCTTTGCTAATTTTGTTCTTTTGTTGATTCCGTTCCTCTGTAATTAGTGTTGTACTGTTGTTGTTTTGTTGTGGATGGCTGTTGTAACTATTTTGTGAATGGGTGTGTAAATAGTGTGTAGTGTTTTTTTTTTATTTTGTCACAAAAAAAATCCTTTGAGGACACACAAAACTAACTAACTTACCAAATATTTTGTTTTCCGGGTCTCAAATATCTATACATTTTATATAGGTGTAGCCCCACAGACATTATTTGTGATATGTGTTGTGAAGAATATAGATAATAGCGGCAGATACTGTAGCAGCAGCAAAGTGTGTTTGTATCTGTGTATCTGTATTTGTGTAAGCCGGCTGCAAGATAAAATAAAACATTAAAATTAGAAAAATTAAACAAGCTCATTCAAATTAATCAGAGATGCTGTATTCACTTAATATTTACTTGGGCTTCTTTGTTTTTATTGTGGCTCTCCTGCTGATTAGTGTAGTTTATCAAGTCGCCATTGATTAGAGAAGCGAAAGGGATCATGGTTGCTGCTAGTGTTTTCATTGATCTCCACAGAGTCAGACCTCGCATTTGATCATGTCATGTAAAGAGACAGAGCCTGCAGCAGTGTGGTTAGTCATGAGTTTCTGTGCTGATCTGCCTCACATAGCTTCTAGAAGAATTATGAGGCCAATAGCATCTGATCTGATCCCAGAGCAGCCCCCTAAACATAAAAATGCAGATTATTTTTCCTCTTCTAGAAAACGCTGTGCTTTTCTTCTTAAGTGAGTCACATGACCTGTGATTTCTGGCCAGGCGAGCCAGCACCTCCCAACACCCACATCTGGAATACATCCCATAGCTTTCAAGTTAATTGTCGCTCTAGCTGTGCTTATGTCTGGCTAGTTGGGGAAACGCAGGATTGTTTATTCTCTGCAGCCACTGCCACCCCGAGGATAGGGCTTTTCTTCACCGCCCACTGGAGAGAGAGAGACAGGAGAAATACACCAGGGGGACCAGGGGGAGGGAACTGGAGGAGAAGAGGAAGGAAGAGCTGGTCTATATAAAGAAAGGGAGAGTGGGTGAAAGGAGAGAGAGTGGAGTGGTTTGTGGGAGCAGCTGGGGAGACTGGCCAGAGGCTGAGCTGTGAGTATTTCAGGGTGGGTCTCAACCACGGCTTCTTATCTAGTGGATGTTGCAACGGTCCGTTTTGTCTCTCAGTACCAGTTCTCTTAGCGGTTTACCAAAGATGTTGTTTTGTTAACGCTCACTGTCTTCTGCTGTTGGCTAAATGGGAGTCAACACAATCATTTAAATCAGTTTACAGCTGACCAGTGGGTCGTCTCAACAAAGATAATTACACTGTGTTATGCAACTTCTGAATTCACCCAGGAGTCCAAGAGAAACTAACCGAGGGGCTTGGATTTAAGCTGTGCATTTTTTGCCCAGATGTTTCCATGTTTTCCTCATGTCTTGAATGCACAACTCTAAGATTTTCCATCGAAGTGTGTTGGGGAAAATGTTAACCCTAACATGTCATGCAGAACATTTTCTCTGTTTATGTACACGAGTATCTCTTTGCTTTAGGGCTGTAGGGTGGATTGTTGCCACTAAACCTTCTCCAAAAGTCATTTTGATTTTCTTTCTTTTCTCAGGTAAAGTGAGGAAAGCCAGCTGTGTGCATGTGTGTGTGTGCAGGTGTGGAGTAGTATCATCCGTAGAGTGTTTGTGAATTGTCTGTGTGTGTGTGTGTGTTTGTGTGTGTGTGTGGAATCATGCTGGGCTTGCGTCGCTGCCTCACCTTCGCTACGGGCCTGGTGGAGTGCCTGTGTTTTGCCGGGGCCGTGTTCGGATGGGCTTCGCTCGTTTTCGTCCTCAAGACGGAGGGCTACTTCAGCTCGCTGTGTGTCAACGCTACGGAGCTCAATGGAACGCTGATCACAGGTCAGTTTGGCGTCCTCACCGCCCCACCGCTCTGAATTCTGAATGTCTGTAGAGAGTTATTTAGATGCAGCAAAATGTTTTACAGCATCTTTCTGAGCACCTGGTTTCTAAAATCAAACTCAGCTTAGGTCATTGAGAATGTGAGAGGAATGAAGATGTATTTCAGCCCTGGTAGGATATCACAGACATCTGTTTTTGGGCTCACACACACACACACACACACACACACACACACACACACATGTACATACTCATATTCCTTACGCTGGACCTTCTGACCTGGCCTCTGGGCTCCAGCGAAGGTCTGCAGTGTCCATATTTGTGAGCCAACATGAAAAATCAGGCACCTAGTGAGATCATTTTTTTGTTTTTTCATATATTTCTGATCTTTGTATTCAGAGCTTTAAAATGGCATATTACATAATAGTGGTCAATTGTTGTTTTCAAAAAGGTGCGCTTTCATCAAACTTTTTCAGGTGTAAAATTGGTCGTCTGTAAAATAAATGAGCCTGAGTTCATCACATGGCTTGGTCACATTTTACAGTCATTCATTATCCAGAAGGCTTGTTATTTTTCAAAGCCCAGAAACTGTTGAAACACACAGTTCTCTCATGCTCATGAGCACGCACACAACACACATGCACACACACAGACACAGACACACACACACACACACACACACACACACACACACACACACCTGCTGCTGTCTCTTTGTGGACCCCAGCGGTCACGAGGACGGAGCATGAGGAGCTCTCTGATTTTCAGCATCACCTCACTGAACACACGTTTTCTACTCCATCGCCCCCTTTTTTAATCTCTCTCTCTGTCTCTCTCTCTCTCTCTCTCTCTCTCTCTGACAGACTGCAGTGGACAGGATGAGCAGTTCTCATTGGTCTTCACCATCGCCTCCTTCATGAACAATTTCCTGACGCTGCCTAATGGTTTTCTGTATGACCGATTTGGCACTACTGTGGCTCGGCTGTTTGGAATGTGAGTCTGATAACACCTTGATTACTTGGCTGTTGAAAAGCTGGCTGGACCGGTCCAGGCTGGAAATCCGGTTTAAGTTGTATATTCTTTGAAAATGCATTGAATCACACTAGGGGTGTTAAGAGATGCTACTATTTGTGTTTTGTATGTGTGTTTGTTCACCAATCAAATTATTTGTGTTCGTAGTTGTATTCGGGTGAATTTGCAAGTGGGAGGAAGTTAAACCAGAAGTGGATGTGGTGGAGAAATTTCAAATGTTAAAAATCCCCCAAATTCTTGCAATCATTGCCGTTGTTCTTGTTGAGATATTAAAGCACTGAAGTCATGGTTTTACAATGACATCAATAATGACAAAGTAGAAAAACAACAACCTAGTTGTTATGTATCCGTAAACAGCCATATAACCATAGTCATAAACAATTATAAAAAACTCTATCCTGAACTTATACTGTATGCTAGGAAGCACTGCATGACGTTTATTATGAACTAGCTTATGCTATAAAGTGAACAACCTGCCCCTCTCTCTCCCTCTCTCTCTCTGTCACTCTCTCTCTCTCTCTCTCTCTCTCTCTCTTTCTCTGTTTCTCTCTCTCTGTCTCAATTCAATTCAATTCAAAATATCTTTATTGGCATGAAATACCTACCGAGCACATGTTGCCAAAGCAAATGTATACATTGCAGGAAACAAAATATAGAATGATAAATTATTCTGTTACATATTGTTTATATAAATAGGAAAAGGTTCATGGGAATAGTAATAAAATGTAAACATAGAAGAATGAACTCCGTTATTGTCTCAGCCTGTAGCATGAGAGACAAACTTTACCGCCGCCCACAAACTCTTCTCTTCCTCTCTCTCCCTCTCTCTCCCTCTCTCTCTCTCTCTCTCTCTGTTTCACTCTCTCTGTTTCTCTCAAACTCTGCCTCCTTCTCTTCTGAGTTCAGTGAGAGAAACCCGTCAAGTTATATTCAGTTGAATATGCTTTCTCCGCAATTACTTTTAAAACATCCAAATAATATTGAAAAAATTCTGAAGGAATAAATATTTTAGTCAAAAGCATTATTTGTGCTTTGCCGAACATGGTATTCAGATGCGGGAACATCCCTACATCACACACATAACGACGGATTTCACAGATTTTTTGTCTCACTTGTAAATATGTTCACACTAGACCATTGGGCAGGATGGGGTATGACACACTTGTGATATAACGATGATATTGTTATGATGATACATAATGATATAACGATAATGATATAACTGAGATTATATGTCACTGACGTCAGCATCTGTAATCTCACAGGAACGTGCACATTAATACAGCATGCATAAATAAGCAGTGAAGAAAACAAAGGAAAAACATAAAAGAGAATTTGACTAAAGCCGTGGCTGGAGAGACACAGTGCAGTGTTCAGTAGAGCTGGGGGTGAGAAGATTTCATTAGAATGAAGGTCATGGTAGTACTTCCATTCATTGTGGGACAGGAGTTCCCAGCTGACATTGTTTGGGATTTAAATATTCAACCACCAGCTACTGTGGCTGACAAACTGAAAAGTTACTGTTCTCACCCTGGATGGATGGATGGATGGATGGATGGATGGATGGATGGATACATATATGTTTGGGTGCATTGATGTATGAATTAAAATGCGCAAAAATGATTGCTTACTACTAATAATAATGATAATAAACTTTATTTATGTAGCACTTATCTAAAAACAAAGTTTACAGAATGCTTCACATAAAAAGAAAATAGGACAAAAAGAGAAATAAATAACTGAAGGGTCCAAAAGAATTAAAAAGAGAAAAAAAGGCACAAGGAATAAAAAGGCTAAAAGACAGATTAACATGAAACATTTACATAAAAGTCTATAAAAGTGAGTCATTCTCATCAACAAGTTAATTAGTAAGTCTTAAAGCAGCCAGTCTGGTCTTCAAGAGGAATGACAAGGATTCATCTATCAACCCATTACCCAATAACCCATTTCTGTGGGGCAATAGGTGCAAGGTGCAGCCTAGTAGTATCTTTTCATGCAGTGGTTGTAATACGTGTACTAACTGAAAACTTTTCCACAAAGTACTAAACATTCATAACGATAAAAACAAAGCACGAAAGCTTGCTAACTAGCTCCCTTGTTGTTATAGCAATACCAGTTGTACCAGTCAGATTGCTTGGCTGAAACTCCCAGTTTTGTAATGCTATTTCACAGCAATGAAACTGAATTAAGGGTCAAAGAGTCCTAGAAGGCAGCGGCTAGCAGTTATTACTAAACCAAATACAGTTTAGCTGAAGACAGATGAGCCTCTGTCCTCTTCCCCATCTCCCTGTGGGACCGCTGCTCTGCTGCTCCGCCTGCCTGCGGCGGCTAAACTAATTCCAAGAGGCATCAGCTGTATCGTAGCTCAGTATCTTGTCTTCTTTTTTCCAACACACCTGCGGTTTTCTCTGTCCCATCCTGGTATTTTCCTCCCAGGGGTTCCCATGACTGCCTGCTCACAGTAGCAGATGTTTAGTCACATGAGGAGGGAGAGAGGTGTCATGGAAAAAAATTGAGAAAATGGTTTTGTGTGTTTGAGTCTGGGTGTGTTTGTGTGGGATGTAGGTGTGTGTGGATACATACAGTATGTGCGGTATGCTCCTGTGAATCGAGTAGGACAACTAGACAAGGACGAAGAGAAGAGACAGAACATGAAGAACGAGGTCAGGGCAGCTCTGTTGGAGGGTGTCGTGCTTCTGAGGTTTCCAGAGGAACAGAGGGAGCCAGGCAATGGTTGCTGAGAGCAGGGAGGCAGCAGGCCATAGGAATGGAGACGCAGCACACATGCCAAGGACTGACACTTAGCAATGCAGACAACAGCAACAAGTTTTATGAGAAGAGAAAAATACTTAGAAACTGGAAGCAAGGGGGAAAGGGTTAGAGAGAGAGAATGAGTCAGAAACAAAGAGGGCAGGGAGTGGGAAAAGGGCAGAGAGAAAGTGTTTGAGAGAAACTGTTTGCATTCCTTACTGTTGCCTGCTTGTAATGTCAACAATATAACTTAAGCTTATGCTACTGTTTCTTTCTGGTCACTTATTATAAGTTGAGGTGTGTGTGTGTGTGTGTGTGTGTGTGTGTGTTTGGCAGGGAATTAAGGGTTGTACTGAGTCTGGGGTTGTTGAGGTTAGCAGTGTCAGCTAAGGTCACATGGCTCACATCCAGTCACTAACGCCTCACATTTATTATCTTTCATAACATAGACCCCCTAACACACACAGATATATACAGCATACACACACACACACACACACCTCCCCAGTCTGTATCCCCAGAGATTTCCTAACCCACAAAAACAAAATTCGGCCTCTGGTCTTAAGCTCATCCACATGTTTCCAGTAAGAGAGGGTGGAGGGGAAATTGAAAGCCAAGGAATGCAAATAGATGAGAGGTGGAGAGATGCGATGGAGCCTCTGGCACGGGAAGGGCCAAGAAGAGGGAGTCAAAGTAGGCTAAAGGCTTTCCAAACAGTGCCAGGTAGGCACCGGTGATGGGAAGGAACGAGAGGAGGAGGGAGGATGAAGTTCAAGCTCGACTCAGGGAATTTGAGGAATGTCAATCAGAGGGAAGTGGAAGCACAGGACAAGCACGCCCTCTTTGAAAGCCTTCACTCTTACTCTTGGTATTGTTTAGCTCACAATATGCCAAGATGAGATGACATGATAAGATTGTAATTTCTCTCTCTCACCAGATTCCTTTACACCACGGGTACCTTGTTTGTGGCCTTCTCAAATGCAGGTGAAAACTCTTCCTCCCTCTGTTCCTTTTGTCCTGCCTCAGATCCATATTGTGCCAGACATTAATCTCATAGCCACTGATGCTCATTCTTCTCACTTTTTTGTCTTTCTCCATCAGCTCTGTCCATCCTCCTCTTCCCTGCTCTCTCCTTCTTGGCAGTGGGCGGCATCTTGTTCCTGATCACCAACATGCAGGTATCGAAGCAGTCATACGCACACAAAGACACACACACATTTATCATGTGTTCATATGTCGGGAAGTCAGTTGCAAGCTGATGCTTACAGCACATAGTTGCAGTGGGGAAATTCCTGCTGTGCAAATGATCATCCCATTAGTTTGTTTTCCATCTTTCTATTAGAATGGTTTTAAAATGACTTCACTTCATCATGCAAGTTTGAACATGAAGTTGTGACCCATTTGGATTAAATTGTTAAATATTGACATGGATTTTCTTCATGCAAAAACAACCAGTTAAGGGAATCTGTAGACCTCAGGCAAATTCTGTCAGTTTTGTTTAATTTTTGTGATGTATGTTTTGGACCTGTTACACCAGCACAGTACTTGACCAAATGTACTTGGTCACCTTCCACCTCTGTCAGCCTGCAGGTTTTAACAGTCCCATGACTCAAGAACTTGGGCTTTGAGAACACTGTTTTAGAACCACCACTCCAAGAGTTTTTCTAAGTACACCACAGAACAGGACTGCTCTTTTGAAATGAGACTAGTGACTTTACTGGCCAGCAGATAAAGGTTCGGGGCTGTCCTTGGGTCCTCGCAGGCCTTTTCACAACAAAGACGCACACTGACAAAGAGTCAGCACTTGGGACTCAACACACATGTACTGACTGCAGGGCTGAGCTCAGGCCAAACTCATGACCCTGTGGTAGGAAAACACAAAGACCTTGTGGTGATGTTGTGATGTTTTAATGCGTTCAACTTGTGGTTTTAAGCTGTATCCCACCAGAAAAGTAAATTCAGCAAAAACATTATTTACACTGAAGGCCTGGCAAGGAAGCATCCACAGACAAATATTACCATAGACAGAAAGATGGATATAGAAGAGATTATGGCCCAGTCAGAATTACAAGAAAAGCCACACACACACACACAAGCACACACACTTTCTCATTTTGCCACTCTTGTAGGTGGGGAACCTGTTTGGCTTGCGCCGCTCCACCATCATCACGCTGTACAATGGAGCCTTTGACTCTTCCTCGGCACTCTTCCTCGTCATCAAGGTAAGACACACTCACACACACACGCAGTCACACCTCAGCACAGCGGTGATGAATGAAAACAACAGGTTACATTGATACTTCCTGGTGTAACGGTGACACTCTCCGCCTCCTCCCTGTCTTCCTCTGCAGTTGTTATTTGAGGCGGGCGTCTCTCTGCGCGCCTCCTTCCTCTTTCTGTCCGCCTGTGGCGTCATTCACCTGTTCAGGACCTTCTTCCTGCTGCCCAAAACCACCATCCCCTACCCTCTGCCTGACGGATACACATATGGGTAGGAAACACCACCACCACACAGAGATAAAAAACGCCAAAAGTAGCAAATAAAGGGATGATGTAGGACAATTTCTCTTGGCATATCCTATAAAACTGTAGAGTCTTGGAGCTTTAAAACCTCAATAATAAAGTGAATTGTCATCAAAGATGCCCTCAATCTGTGTCTGACCCCACTGTGACCTTTGCCCCATCAGGATGTCCTGTGGCAAATCGAAGTCATTCAGTCCAGGACAGGAGGCGGCTAATGGTAGCGCACAGAAGGACGACACTACAGAGGAAACGCCTCTCGACAAGGAGAGCCCTCCGAAGCAAGGTGTGTGTGTGTGTGTGTGTGTGTGTTTGTGTTGACATTTGTGTATAATTTACTGTTAAAAGATACCATTCAGAGAGCTATCAACTCAATTTCTAGGTTTCTCTACCCTCATTTTTCGCTCTCCTCTCTTTTTCGTCTTGGCACACCCTCAGAGAAAAGTTTCCGCGAGTGTTTCCTGTCCTGGTTCTTTCTGTGGCACCTGCTGTGGCTGTCGGTCATGCAGCTCAGACACTACCTGTTTATCGGCACCCTCAACCCCATGCTGCAGAGGCTGACGCAGGGAGAGCCCTCGCTGGGTAAACACACGCACGCTACATGACGTCTATATAAGGGTATTCACTAGTCCTCTCTGCTGGCTTTATGTGCCAGATCAGCTTTCTAATGCCACTGGTTTCACTCCCTTGGCAAGTAAAGTTCCTTGGAGGCTAACCGAAACCCTTTTCATTTTCTCTACAGAGAATAGGCATCTGTCTGCCTTTGTGATGAAGTCAGTCATTGACAACAACAGTCTACTGTCTAATGTTGTGGCAGACTTGTTTAAACCGGTGCTGGTGCCATATTCTGTTTGCTCTAACTGTCTCATCCTCGCTTGTGTGTGTGTCCCTGCAGTGAGCCAGTACACCAATGCATTTGCTATAACCCAGCTGTGTGGGGTGCTGTGCGCTCCCTGGAACGGCCTCATCATGGACAGACACAAGGGGAAGCCCCGTGCCCCAGGTTAGACACTTGTCCTCTTGGTCCTTGATGGCACATGGCTGAGAAGAGGGCTCTGCTGCACCCTTGACCATTATTTCTTATCTTATCTGTGGGTGAACTTCTGTGTGTGTTTGCATTTGTGTGTGTGTGTGTGTGTACGTAGGAGAGACCGAGCGCGAGGCAGACCTGCGGGCCTCAGTGCTTTCCCTGTTCCTGACGGCGCTGCAGTGCGTGTTGTTCTCCATTTGCGCCTCCACCCCCTCGCTGCCCCTTCAGTACCTGACCTTCATCCTGCAGGTGCTCAACCGCTCCTTCCTCTACGGCGGCAACGCGGCCTTCATCAGCGTGGCGTGAGTAGCAAGCAACCAGACAAACACACACGACTGATAAGTAAATGGGGAAGCCCAAACAATATTGTGAGATAAGGGTAAACCCTAACCCAAACTATAATAGAGTGTTAAAAGATGTGTTTGATCAACTAAATTGTTGATTTTCCTGATGATAACAAGAGACTTTCGTTGTTTTATTGCAAACAATTTGAATATATTAAATGTAATCTAATCATCCCTCCTCCTCTTTCTCCTCGCCTCCTTTGTCTTCTTGCATTCCCTTTCCCCTTCCCTTTGTGTATACATGTTTGTTTGTGTGTGTGTGTGTGTGTGTGTGTGTGTGTGTGTGTGTGTGTGTGTGTTTAGTTTCCCATCATGTCACTTCGGGAAGCTGTATGGCCTGGTCATGGCTCTGTCCGCAGTGTTTTCTGTGCTGCAGTACCCCTGCTTTGCCCTGGTCAAAGGAGCGCTGGGAGGAGACCCGCTATACGTGAGTACACAGACCTTCCTTTGTTACCACTCCTGGAGGAGGACATCATATGATAGATACAACTGCAAATCTGCCATTTACCCCACATAAGGTCATTTTTAACCTTTTTTACCACTACTCTTTCTCCTTTCTCTCCCCGCTCCCTCCCTCTCTCACTATCTCTATTCACATACTGTCCTCTCAATGCTTCATTCTCCCTCTCTCACTCTCTCTCTCTCTCTCTCTCTCTCTCTCTCTCCCTCTCTCTCTGTCTGCAGGTGAACATAGCCCTGACGCTGCTCAGCCTGCTGGCCTTCATCCATCCCCTCTCGGTCTACCTACACTGTCGAAGCCTGGCCGCGCAGCGAGCCAAGAGCAAGGACGCCATCGCTGCCTCCGCTGCCTCCACTTAAAAGCCACAGTCTGTAAAGGGAAGCAACAAAGTACACTTAAAAGCCCCCCCAAAAAAAAAAACCGCCAGGCACATTATTACCTCTAAAGTTTTGAGAAATGCTGGTATATGAATCTGTTGCCAGATGTATCCTTATTGGGAAGTTGTTGTGAAATGTGAAATGTTTGTGAACGCATTTCAGATCGCGGTTCAGTGTGGTTGTGTTCGGTACACTTGTAGCATATTTGCCACACTCAGCGCCTGTTGCAAATGAAGTTTGAGTTCACCTGACATTTTTTTGCCCTTGAAACATATTTACTGCCAAATGGAATGTGTTCATAATATACAATTTCCAACAAGGATACATCAGTTTATTATCAGGATATATCTGTTTGTTTTACATGCGTTTTTACAAAAAAAAGAAAATAAAATATATATATATATATATATAAATATATATAATTCGATGGAGTTCAAGCCTGTTTACACTCTGCTAAGTGCTGAGTCTCAGCTGGAGTTGAGCTTTTCCCTAAAGCATCTCAGCACTAAGGCTGAATTACAACCAAACACATTGACACAGTGCTTATATGCTTTTGGGGAAACCCAGCGTAAGCAATGACCAGTATGAGCTGTGGCTAGTGTCTTTTACAGCTGAAATTCCATATGCTGCCTGCTGTAATTGTA
Source organism: Centroberyx affinis (assembly GCF_046629955.1). NCBI lineage: Eukaryota > Metazoa > Chordata > Actinopteri > Beryciformes > Berycidae > Centroberyx > Centroberyx affinis. Next base: position 179,809 of record NW_027282300.1, on the reverse strand, counting down.
CTCTACCTGTAATATGCCTCATGTTGCTTGTTTTATGTAATCCCTTGCCATAATTTAAGTCATGTAGCTATGCAGGTTGTATGTTTTGTGCAATTCGTCACCCATTGTACTGTGGTTATGCGGTCCAAAGCCCTGTGTTGTTTAAAGAAGAATGTGGTCAGTCAGTGATAACAGACTTTATGGTACAAGGCTGGATATCATAGACAGATACTATGGAGCTCTGCCAGTTATCTCCATTTAACCTATTGACCAAAGAGAACAAAGGACAAACAGCATAGGGATTGGTGTAGTAAGGGAGGTTTTGGAGCATAAATGATCATAATCATGTCATAATGCCATAATCAATCCATTTTGTTTCAGTAGGAACTATCAGTGGTGTGCACTGAGCAAAACCAGGCTTATGAAACCCTACTGTCAGTATAAAGGTCTTGTGTGCTTAACCAACATGACGTTACAATTCTTTGTGAGCTGGTTCAGATCCACTGGTACAGTTCAATGTCACTGTCAAAGCAGACAGTACAGCTCTGCCATCTGCTGGCTTCATAGTGAAGCTGTCAGCCGCTAATATCACCGTTGTGCCAAACATTATCAAACAGTCAACTCATCTTGTTACATTGTTTTGGTTGTAGCCAGCATATGCAGCCTCAGGTGTTCAGTGTACTTGTGTAGCTGAATAACAGGATCTGGTGCCATAAAAAAGAAAATAGCATTTCAGTGAAAATGTATCATATATAATGTTTATATGTACTTGATTATAAAGGGAGATGTCTTACCCACACTGTGTTTTTTACTGGTAGATTTAGGTTTTATGTTAATTGTGTATTTTTCTGAAGTGCCAAGTCTCAAATGTGATGACTTTGTAAGATTTTTGCTAAGTTGTAAATAGAAATATGCATGTGTTGCAGTGACCTACACCAAATTAAATGAACTTTTTATATCAACTTGGGTAGTGTAGTGAACGGAATTAACTCACTAAAGGTATTGGTTTTTATTTTTGCCCGTACAAATTGAATAACCTTTTTTATATTTCAACTATTGTGAGAAAGACAGTGAGATATCAAGTAATTTACTTGCAGGAAACTTGTTTAGCAAATACATTTGAAATTTAGTAACCTAACCTCAAAAGACCACAATAAGTTCAGGATTTTTGTGTTATCTTTGACATTTTTTCTTCACTAGCATACAGGCTATGTGCTTTAAACCTGTCCGTGAAAGAAAGAAATGGTGTTTTATATTCACAACAGACTATACATTTTTTATTATAAACTTTTTTTTACAGTGTTATAAACTGCAAATTAATCAGATACTGGACTATATTCTGCTCACTATTTCATTTGTTCAATAATCTCTACAATTAAAGATGAAGGTTTGAAAATGTTCTAAGAAACAACATGCAAATATTACGTTGAAAATATTGAGTATTTTACAGTGAATTACTGCACAATGCTAAAGAGGATGCATGTATTGTGAAAGTTGGGGCCCACAATAGCAAATGTCCAAGTACAATAAACATGAAAGTAATATTTAAAGGCCTGATTCAGAGTTTGCATTTGATGTCGCCTGTTGAGCCGCTCTTGTCCCACTGCTCATTTTGTTTGCATTTTGGTTTATGGAGGGAGCTTTAAAGGAGGAGGGGTCCGTCTGATTCGGTGGATGCTGTAGAGTGCAGACCTGCAGGATTGAGGCTTGTGGCTGCAGTGTGGGCCTCGAACGACAGTCTGGTGTCTCGAGTCATACTGAGATTCTTGGCAGTTTGGACAGGAGTCGGTCACTGTGTTGTTCTGGCTCAGTTTAAACCTGAGCCAGCTGGGACAAATTATTGGCTTCGGAGCTCTCCACCCTGGGCACAAACAGCCTCTCTCAGGTTCACTGTGTGTCTGCGCTACGACAAATCGTGACCCGCAGTGAGCCCAGAAAACTTCATGCAAGCCCACCAAGTCTATCGCATCAAGCATGTGTGTGTGTGAGCACGCACATGTGCCCACATGCGTGGTGACAGGTTCTTCCCTTGTATCTGCGTCATCGATGATCACAGCCCAGTGTCATTGCCATTTTAAAAATAAAAGATTGCACAAACAAATGTATGACAGAAATAGGAGAGAAGGCGGGGGAGTGGAGGATAAAAATAAACCAGTCACTGTTAATGAGGTGATGTGTGAGGTTTCTTTGGTTGTTTTTTTCATCGGATTGAATATGTTGCAGGGAATAGCGATGTCTTCGCAACACACACAGATTCAGACAGGCTTGATCGTAAATATGCCCACTCAGATCTTTCACAGTTATATCACTGGAGGAGACGCAGCTCATGCATGTTTGCATTGATCTGAGTAACAGTGAAACCGAGGAAAACATGGAACGATCTCACATTGAGCTGGTGGGAAATTCCATGACCTTTGATTCTGAGGTTATGGTATCAAAGCTAGTGTATGCTCTGATTGGGGTTAACTGTAATCCATTCATTATGTCTGGTGGCTCAACAGGCTAACACACATACAGCGTACTTGTGATGTTGTCGGTTTGACTCTGGATCGCGACCTTTGCTGCATGTCACCCCCTCTCACTCCCATCTCTCCTGTCTCTCTCTCTCTCAGCTGTACGTTCTGTTCTGATGAAGCAGAAATGCCTTCAAATTAACTCACTGACGCTCTGTCAGTCGCTGTCAGTCTTTTCCCCCACAGTTTGTTTCCCTGAGCTCTCTCTTCCTCCCTGCCTTTGTCTCTCCATATTTTTAAAGCTGAAATACAATGACTTTTATATACAGTTTTTTTTTTTTTTTATCTTACTCCAGGTAGAAAACCTCAAGGTGATGGGGCTCCACAATCCTTAAGTTTGATCCCTTGTGTCAGTTTTTCACATGTAAGCAACAGTGAAAACCAACACCTAAGCCACTTCTAACCATGATTTCAAGACCTTTCTGATCCTCGATGAGTTATCTTTATGTAAAGATAAACGTAAGCTCCACTTCTGACACTGCAGCCAAACATCAAATGATTCATCATCTTGGGAACAAAGTCTCATCAGACCTTTTGCCGCCCGTAATGACACCCACATTGTGTCTGACTCACTCACTACAGCCGACCTCATACTGTATTTAATTGCGTGCATGAGGAGAATGGAAAACGGAGCCTTGCACTACTCCATTCAAACGCTGCTACTTGATAGGCAGATCGATGCCTGCTTGGACATGCTGTACTTCGCTGTAGCTCAAAGATGATTTTACCATATGGCACTTTTCCACTGCATGGTACCGGCTCGACTCCACTCGACTCTACTCGCCTTTTTTGGTTTTCCACTGGCCAAGTACCAGGTACCAGGTACCATATTATCTAGTACCTGGTACTTTTTTTCGTAGCACCTCCGTCGAGGTTCCAAGCGAGCTGAGGCGAGCTGAGGCGATACCAAAAGGTGACGTGAAACACTGCAGACTACTGATTGGTCAGGGAATCATCATCGCGACACGGGACGTATATGCTAACGTTAGCTACCAGGCTAGCTTGCCCTCTTGCGTCGCCTTGAGCAGCCAGAGAGCAGTCTGTTGTCTCGCTGCCTTCAGCCTCTTCTGAAATAAAATCTGTTTCCTTGCTGTGACTAACAGCCACATACCGAGAATCAAGAACACCATCGCTTCGATATCCTCCATTGTAGCTGTGTGTCGCGTTTCATGCAGCGTCGCAGCGTCGCTATGACGACCAGTGTAGGGGGTGGGGCACATTGAGGGGGTACTATCTGCAGTGGAAAACCAAAGTGGTACTACCAAAAGCGAGTAGAGTCAAGTCGAGGCGAGGCCAGTTGAGCCGGTACTATGCAGTGGAAAAGCGGCTATAGTCACACCTTGGAAACACCTGGAAAGTTGTGTGTTTGAATTGTAAACTATAGTGTCCCCATGCAAACTTGGAGATATTTGGCAAGCACAATTTAAATGTGGCGTGCCAAAAAACACTCCAACACAGCTTTCTCACTGTTAATTTAAGGTCAGGTTCTGCTTGCAAGGTCCTGTGCGTGTGTGTGTGTGTGTGTGTGTGTGTGGGTATGACTTAAGTCACTTTCAGGGACACACACCAGACTTAAGACCAGTTGATTGGGGATGGCTTGTGCAATTGGGGACAAAAGCCGTGTCCCCAATTGTTAAAAAGCTGATTTTTGGGTCAGTGGTTAAGGTTAGGGTAAGGGTTAGGTTTAGCCAAGTAATGGTTATGGTTATGGTTAGGGTAAGTCTCCAGGAAATGAATGAAAGTCTATGTAAATACCCTAAAAGTGACATAAGTAAGACTGTGTGTGTGTGTGTGTGTGTATGTGTGTGTGCGTGCGTGCGTGCGTGCGTGTGTGTGTGTGTGTGTGTGTGTGTTTGGGGGGTAAGGACGGAGTCAGCAGCATGTTTTGAGAGTCAGGACAGATCTTTTGAACATGTTGTGTTTACACCAGATCAAATGCCAGTGTGCCGGTGATTCACATGGATGCACCAGGCTAGTGAGAGGATGTGAGGGAGGGAACGGGGGAGTGGGGTTGACATGGGGAGAAGTGTGTGTGTGTGTGTGTGTGCATGTGTGCGTGTGTGTGTAAGTGTGTACATACATCTATGCCTTGTGCAGGGCATGTGCTATCTATTATTTGCATAACACATAACACATGTGCATTAGTCTGTAATCAGAAACAATACAAATACACAGAAGTCCGCACGCACACACACACACACACACACACACACACACACACATACAGAGTTTTTCCCAAGTGTCAGTCTGGGTACTTGATAAGTATCGAGAAAGGAGCATCAAGCACCTCCCACATTCAGCTGGTGGCAGTGCTTAATTTGTAAATGATGAGGTCCCGGAACACCAACGGGTCGGTGTTCCCGCGAGTCGGTCTGGAGGGAAAAGGTTCCGGAACATATCAAGACAACAAGCGCATTGGAGGCGGTGCTCAGTGCAGCTTACTGTAGACCAACACCCTAAACATTACTAAATGACTATATGACTTTAGAGCTCCGACTATTGCTGACCTACAACAATATTTGATTATTGCATAGGCTACATAGTGCTCATGTTGTCCAAACCGATGGGTTTTTACAAACCTGCCCTTCAAGTAGTGGACTAAAGATATAGCTGCGCTGTGCACAACATAAAATGCCCACACACTTGGCTGTGAGATAGCCTAATCATACATAAACACATCAAGGAAACTGCAATGGCTTCAACCATTTACCAGACAAATTCTGGCTCGAACAGTTACGCATTAATATTCAACACAAATACTTTAATATGATATCTACTTTGAACGTAGGAAACAATGTCAGAATAATGAAATGACAGAAATAACACGTGTCGTGGTCGTGCCATGCAGTTAGAAGTCGACCTAAATGCGACACTCAACTGGACCGCGCTGGTTTTGAAATGCCCACAGTGATGTGGGGCTTACAGCCCTTCACTCAACCAGTTATATTACCAATTATTTCTGGAAACTCAACATAACATGCACAATGTCCCACATATTTAACTGTGGGACTTATAGATCCGCACTCCAAATAATTTCTGTTCTGGCCTACAAATATGAATTTAGATGTTATTGTCCCACCGGAGAACAAAACGTTTGCCAAAAAAAAGAAAAACATGCTTACCTTGACTAATTTTCCAAAAATAGTCCACACAGCGGACATATGGACTGAAAATTCAACTCTCTGTTAGCCATGACCTGTCTGAAGTTTACCATAACACACTCTGCAGAGCAGCTCACTCATGTGACGCTATTACTATGCGCTTGCTGCTACTTTCTAATAGGGTAATCACCTGTCTTCAAATGGAAATGAGCCAATTCGGTTTTTGGAAGGGAGGGGAAAGGAAGAGTCAACTATTGGGATTATTACATGGCAGACAGGGGGGAAAAAACTGCCATGCCACCAGAGGTGCCGGTGTCCCACGCCAATAAGTACCGGAATGCAGGTAGTCGAAAACCGCAAATTAAGCACTGGCTGGTTGATAAACTGAATGTCAAACACACCGCACGTGCAAACACACACCCACACACACACACACACACACACAAACGTATCTCTCCCACAACAGCAGCCTCCATGGAGATGGAGACTACTAATGCCTGCTTGGTGAGCTGGCTGCCTCCTCCAGTTACCTTGGGGCCAAGAAACAGTGTGAATACAGACACATCACACACACACACACACACACAGAGCCATATCTCTCCCACAGCCCCCCATGGAGACTGCTAATGCCTGCTTGGTGAGCTGGCTGCCTCCCCCAATTACCTTGGGGCCAATAAACAGTGTGAATACAGAGAAACACACACACACAACTTATGTCCTGCACTGCACACAGCTTGTAGTTGCAGATGACCTTCCATGGAGCAGCTTCTGGTGAGTGCATCGATCAGCGGGGAACAGATGATGTGCATCATGGTGCCGCGCGAGGAACCAGCCATGCCCGTGTCATGGAGAGAGGAGTCAGGAGTGAGTAAAGGCAGCCCACCCCAAGCCCCCCATACACCCTCACTCACTCACACTCACACACACACACACACACACACACACACACACACACACACACACACACACACACACACACACACACACACACACACACACACGTCCCGCCGAGTGAAACATCGCGCCTACTCCAAAATGTCCCTTGTACAGTAAGGTGAGAAACTTGCCATTTGAGTGTAAATGTTTTTTTTAATGACTTAATGTAACAGTCAAGAGCAGTGTGTATAATTAGCCCAACATTTGTGACTTGGGTCTGACAGGCCGGAAGTGTCCCTTCACCGTCAGTGTCGGCGTTAACGGCGCGGACACCGGGTGAGTTGACAGCATCTTCATCACAGCGTCCGCGCAATGAAAGGTCACTCTGCTTCCGTCTTGCAGTGGCGATCCTCTAAAAATAACAGTATTGCTGCGGTTTGCACTGCTTGATGTTAAAGACATAAACTGAAAGAGACGAGTTTTTATTTTGCGTGCGTCCCCGGTCAGCGCGTAAAATGGCACTCGATCGTCACCATTTTGGAACAGTTCGATATTCCTCGTGCTGTGCATCTCCTGATACAAATGTGTGTAATCGGCACATGTGTTGATGGAGATAATATTGGCCCTTCGCGGGGTTTTCCTTTCATGTTCATCTGTTGTTCCAAAACTGTAGGCGCATCTCGGCTCCTTTCCAAGCTGGCCTACAGAAAATGAGACCGATGATTTTGGTTTGGTTGCCAAATGAGTTTTCACACCTCCTGTCCTCCTCCAGTCCCCCTGTGAGTGTTCGCATCACCGGTTAAACCACACATACGAACGACCACACAAACACAAACACGTTTCATTCCAGTCGTCGAGTAGTCATACAGTAAAATTAGTTATACTAGTTAATTAAATTAGTTATTAAAACGACTAATATTACTAATTACTATTTCAGTTTAATAATGGCATGGCAGTTACGAATTAAATTAAATTCGTTTTGTTGTCACCCCACTCTCTAAATATCAGACTGTATTTGTTTTTAACCCAAAACCTATACATCCCATCTCAATCCCTCAACTCATTTTCCTTATAATTAGTCGTCGTCTTTTCACATTGAACTAAAATAGGAAACAGCAGAAAAGTATTAGGCTGCTTTCTCCGACTTTAACTATTCCCATTACTTCCAAGAGGATGATAAAGGCATGTTGGACATCAATGCTGTTTGCTTCCCCTGATAAATTCATGGTAGAAGTTAACTGAGTTTTCCTGATTTGTGCAGGTAAGAGAGGATGCCAGCACTAATTTTGGAGGTGTAACGGAAACGTAACGGAACGAGTAGTGTAACGGATTACTGCTTCCAGGGAGTAATTAACAGGCCTAAGCAGGGGGGTAGAGGAGGGAAGCCCACCTAAATTCGTCTTGCATTATTCAATATGAGATCAATACATAATAGTATCAAAATGAAACTTTTCTGAAAATGTAAATAATTGTGTTTATATGTATGCTTATGATGATCACCGACTGTGGCCCTTTTTAATTTACCACTGCACAACAAGAAAAGTAATCATCTTGCTTTTTGAAATGAAGTAACGCGTTGCTTCTTGTGGGTAACGAGACAACAACATCGCCTTTCTTGTCGCTTCCTTCAGTGACTGCATGCCCCCCCTCCCTCCCGGGCTGACGTAGAGAGGATCCTCCGCTGCCCACGGCCGTGGGCGCCGACCGGCTACGGGTATAAACGGGTTCCCGGGAATCCTGCTCGTCACTCCCTGAAGCCGCAGCGACTCGCTCACCAGAGCTGAACCCCAGCGGAGATAGCAGCAAGCAGGCACTTCCTCGCCGCTCAGGCTAACTCGCTTTCGGCTTTGGTTCGAGATGGAGACTCGCTGGACTGTGAGGAGATCCACCGGCCACAGCCTCAAGAGTGAGTTCCTCTCTTCTTCATGCACCTGCTATTTGAATGCATGTGGAGCTATAGTTTGCAATGACTTACTGTGATTTTACCGATGGTCAAATGTCTTCTTGCAAGTTGTCTCTCATTGCACTGCAATATGCATTGCCTAAAGATTTAATGCAGTAATTTTGGGAACAATCTATCAAATTGTGTGTATGTGGTAAATTGATGTATTTGTAGTTACCTTATATAGTGTCTAATGCGTTTACGCACACCCATTGTGCACTTTAATGGCTTACCAAGACTTTTTCAGAAATCCATTCCTCCAGTCAGATTTAAATCCTCGTGTTTGTCACTTCTGCATGTTAGGAGTTGAAAGGTGGATAGGCTATTGAGAGCTTGAAGTAGTGCGTAAATGGCATTTGGGGCGAAATTGAGATCCATATATCAAGTAAAAGCTCTTGATCAGATCTATGTAGCAGTGTAGATATCTCTTTATTCGTGTATTTATATGATGACATTATCATGATCAAAAGATATTTACAGCAGTTATGTCCACCTTTTTGTTTTGGCTCTCCTGTAAAGCTTGCCAAAACCTACTTATCTCTTTTACGCACGGAGAGAAATAGGCATGATTTGATCCGCATGACACTGAAACGTGTGGCTCAGTCTTTGGGGTAAATAAGTGTTACTTTACAGCGGCACAGACTCAGGAAAGGTGTCTTATTCCACTTAAATGCCCAACTCCGGTTCTCCCTCAGAGTCCAGAACAGTTAATAGTCCAACTTGTAAGGGGTCAGGAGGTGAGCCGCTGGAAAATCTTGCGCAGAGAAGATGAATGGGAACTTCATTATTAATTCATGCATGTACTTCTCCCGCGGTGGCCACTTTTGTGTGCCGTAATTCGAGCTTGCCAAGCCGCTGTGGAATTATTGATGAGGAGCGAAACTGAACCGGGTCCGGTTACCGGGTTTTACGCGTGCCCTTAACATCGCAGACCTCTCGGGGGATTCATCATTTTGGTGGCTTGTGTGAACTAGGCTACCAGGTTAAGTCAATCCGGTCTGGCACCTGTGATTCACGTGATTTATTTCTTACGGATCTGTCTTGAGATTTGCGGTGATTTCTCTATTCTGCATTGCTGATTTCCACAGTTATGTAAGTTTCCCATGATGACAAGCTGACACGGTGGTCACCTATGTAAAGTGATCAGGTAGACATGAATGGGCGAATGATTTGTGTAATGTAATCTAATTTATTATGCATGAGCTCCAAAGCTCTCGGGACCATCAACAAGTCACGGCTGAGATCACGACAGTGCCGTGGAGAGTGCGTGCGTCAATTGACGTGAATTGAAGTTTGTCTATGATAGACAGACAGACAACAAGCCTGGGCTGAAAACTGAAATCGACCTCTCTTACACACAGACACACACACACACACACACACACACACACACACAAACACACACTGTGCACTTTTTCCAAAACATGAGTAACTATAACAGATGGTGTCTCCCTGCTACTGTAAGCGTATAATGTTGTCTTTTTCATCCATTGAGAAATCAGCACATTTTAAAGGGACAGCATGAAATAACCACCCTCCTCTCTGTTTCTCTCTCTCTCTCTCTCTCCAGGTGGACTGTCCCTGTGGCTGGTGCTGTGGCTGGTGGTGGTGAAGCCAGGCGGGGCGACTGCATGCCCCAGGCTGTGTGTGTGTTACCCCACGCCCATGACGGTCAGCTGCCAGTCTCAGAACTTCACCATCGTGCCGGCCGGCGTGCCCTACGACTCGCAGCGGGTTTTCCTGCAGAACAACCGCATCACAGAGCTCCGGGCAGACTCCTTTGGCTTCGAGACACAGGTGGGGACGGCGGTCTGTGTGTATGTGTGTGTGTGTGTTTTTGTCTCATTGCCAGTCATACATTGCAACATTACATGTCATACATTGCCTGGTATTTGGAGATATTTCCCCATTTCTAAACACCACTTTTATTTCTCTTCTCCCCTCCCATTGTTTTTCCATCTCTCCGCCCCTCTGTAACCCGTGTGCAGGTGCTGTGGCTGTACAGCAACAACATCACGTGGATCGAGGCCGGGGCCTTCAGTAACCTCAGGGTGCTGGAGGAGCTGGACCTGGGCGACAACCCCTCGCTGCGGCACCTGGAAGGTGGAGCCTTCAGGGGCTTGGAGAAGCTGCAGAGCCTGCACATGCACCGCTGCAAGCTGGCCGCTCTCCCCCATGACCTCTTCCACAAGCTGTATAGCCTGCAGTTTCTCTACCTGCAGGTACCAAATGGCCATGTCCACACACACACACACACACACACACACATACACACACACAGATACACATTGAATAGTCATGCACGTGTAAGCCCCACATGCATGCTTGCAGGAAAACACACATGCATGCAAACAGAGATAATGTAGGGAATTATGGTTTGCACACACATAAGTCATTATACATCTGTACACACATAATTATACATTAGACTGCAGTAAATAAATTGCAGTTAGAAGTTAGAATGATCAGCAGTAGCAATGTGTGTGGCCCTATCAAAAGCCAATGTCCATTTTAGTAAACAACACGCACACACAACAGGGACCAAGCACCCACACGCCTCCTCGTAACAGTAGTCTAGTTGCCAGCTGGATGAAGCAAAATGATCAAACAAAAGTCTAGCTGTTACGAACACAACAGTGGATGCTATAAAAGAGCACCAAAACATGCTCAACACATGTAGGACAGCTAAATTGTTCAAATGTAATCACTGTAGTGCAACATTTCACCAATACAACAGGCTACAACATGGAGGGAAAGCTATTTAAATTCCCCTTAGAAGTTCATTCTGCCACAGGCCAAATACTCTCTTTCATCAAATTAAGCATGGAGCGAATCCAGCAAAATCATTCTTGAAGTAGTAATTTGAATATTGAATCTTTTCAACAGCACTAACTCTTATTATATTTTGACTTTGCCCAGGAGAACCAGCTCCACTTTCTGCAGGACGACCTGTTCTCAGACCTGGTCAACCTCACCCATCTCTTCCTGCACGGGAACCGCATCCGCGCACTTTCCGAGAATGTGTTCCGAGGCCTGGTCAACCTGGACCGCCTCCTTCTCCACGACAACCGCATCAGGCAGGTCAACCGTCGGGCCTTCCGCGACCTGGGCCGCCTGACCATCCTCTACCTGTTCAACAACTCCCTGGCCGAGCTTCCGGGCCAGGCCATGAGGGACGCCCAAGGCATCCAGTTCCTTCGCCTCAACGGCAACCCCTGGTCCTGCGGCTGCGAGGCGCGTCCCCTCTGGGAGTGGTTCCGCAAGGCCCGCATCTCCTCCTCCGAGCTGATGTGCACCTCGCCGTCACCTCGTCGCGGTCAGGACCTCCGATTCCTCCGGGAGATGGACTTCGCCCTCTGCCCGCTGCCGGACCCCGGCTCTCTGGCGGGAAGCACCACCACCACCTTCAGCACCAAGACCCGCTGGTGGTTCTCCAAGCACAAGCCGGCGTCTTCGTCCAAGTCCATGTACCAGAAGAGCACGGAGACGGTCAAGGCCTTCCCCTTCTCCTCGGGCAAGTCCCAGCACCTGCCCAACCTCCCCAACAACCCCTCCACCTCCTTCTCCGCCAAGTACGAACTGTCAGAGGACGAGGTGGCGCTCCCCAAGCTGGACCCAGAAGAGTACTGGGCCAACTACGGCAACGAAGACGCCTCCATCCGCTGCTTCGAGCTGGAGTGTCCCCCGGGCTACGACAACCCAGCCTTCCCCTCATCCTCCTCCTCCTCCTCCCCCGCCCCGTCCCTCCTCTGCCTCCTCGCCCTCTCCATAGTAACCCTCTCCCTCCATCTCACCTTTGGCTGAACTCCACTTTTCTCCACACCCTTTTCTCTCCTCTAATTTCTCTCCCTGCTCTTTCCTACTCTTACAAAAAACAACCTGGATCTTGATTCCTTTCAGTTACCTCCTCAAGGTGCAGGGGGTGCTACACTGATGCAGGAGACAGGCAAGGCAGTAGGGAGCTGCTCAATGGAGAGTCAGTTGAGTTGATGTAGTGCAGGACAGGATTTGAGTGTAAAAGAAAACAGAGATTACATCATGGAACCAGACTCTATCATCATGATAGCAAGCGTACAGAGGCAGCAGCCACCGTGAGCGAGCTCAGAAGCCTACTACAACATTATCACACGATACTTACACAACGCACACAGGCAGACACCGTAAGCTGGTGGGGTCTTCAGGTATTTTTTAATATCACAACTATTGTGGCGGCAGCAAACAACGCAGGCGTTGTGACTCTTTGTCTACAGCTATTTTCTATATCACCTAGCGCTCAGCGTATAGCCCAAGCACTGCTTACAGTTCAGCTTAAACGCGCACCTTTTAATTTTCAGCTCCCTCGCTAACCATTACCTTTTTCATGAAAAACCGTGGGTAGCAATGGCAGCGGCAAATGACGATGAAAAACTGTGAGAGAATCTGATTAATGAGAAAGTATACAACACAACCAGAATTATGAGAAAGCTATAGATTAACACAGATGACTAGGGCCTTGGGACAACAGAGAAGAATAAAGAATTGTAGGAAGAAATGGATGGAAGAAAGAAAAATATATCAGAATGAGACGTGACTAGGGTCAGCCTTAGCCGAGCATCTAAAGAGAGAGAAAGATGAGAGGATTATGGATGTTGAGTCTGCAGCCAAGAGCAGGTCAGAGTGCCAGAGCGACTCTGCTCTCTCCAGGTCTGACGCTTCAGATTCAATCTTCTCTGATCCTGAACTATGCCAGCAAACCACCACCCACACTTGTACATACCACACACCATGACTGTACATATCAGACACCGACAAATATAGGAAACTGCTGTTTAGTTTTTTTCTATCTCATGTGATTGCTGACACCATCCAGTGAATTGTGGTTTGTAAAGATAGAAGAGATACTTAGATCCTAAACGGAAGACACTAATGAAACGCTGTGAACCCCTTTCCGCCCCTCAAAATCCATTTCTCCCTTGTGTTTTTGAGTCTTGTCTTTCCCCCCCCCAGACAACCTAAAACTGTGCCTGGCTTTCCAATGCTCATTTACTAGTTTCAAATTCACTCTAGCTCCCTAGACTGAATGGAACAATGGACAATTTGACAAGACAAAGCTTACCAGAGATAACTTTCAACATAACCAGAGATACCGATGCCCACTGCAGAGCTGCAATACCAAGAGAAGAAGGAAGGCTTGTGCTCCAGATTCGTTGTTTTGTTTGTGATTCATTTTTTGTTGTTGTTGTGGGCGAGTGTGGGTGGAAATGAGTGTGAGAACTGTTGTAGACAAAGACAGTCTCTCATTTGACTGAATGCATGTGTGCTTGTGTGCTTATCTGTCTCTTGTCTGTCTGTCTGTCTTTCCTTTGTCTCTCTACCTGCCTGTCTGTCTTCCTGTCTGCCTCTATGAGGAGACGGACACAGGACAAGGTATATAAACAATACTGGGGTCAAATCCCGCAGCCCATCTAGTTGTCTGAAGCCACGGGTCTCAGTCTCTTGTCCTGGTGCATTACACTGAGATCTGCTGTTGGTCAGCATCAGATGTGGAGTGACCCAGTCCACCCTGTGTGTGCAGTGTGTGTGTGTGTCTGAGTGTGTGTTTGAGTGCTCTTTTTTTGTATTTCTCTTTAACTTGCATTGGAAATTGAAATAGTTCTTGATGCACTGATGAAGTTCCATGACACCAGGCTCCAAAAAGATTTCAAAACCAATTGTATAGTTTCAAAAATGCACAGGAAAGTCCATGGGAAAATCAGTTTTTCCAAGGTTTTCATCTGACTGTATTTTCTTGTCTTACAAACTGTACAATCCCTCTTGTTAGTAAGATGTCATACATCAGCCAGCTTTCCCATGTTAAAGCTGTACTTTGTTATAGGACCCTTGTGAGTCCACGTTGTGGGATTGTTTTTCGTAACAGGATAGGTACTGTACTCGGCAATCTGTTCAACACAATGCCAATCCAACCGGGTTGATGATCTGCATTATTCATGGAGGCCATCTGTTCCTTGTGAATCCCATGTGTGATGCCCGTACCTACCCATGAACCCACTCGTCACCTGCCCACACCCCAAACCCAAACCCTGACTGAGTTTTTGCATAGAACTTGAAGGAAACGGTGACGCTGTTAGATTCTGTATTTTTCAATGGAGAGCTGTGACTACGTGTTTTGCTTTATTAAAAAATGAACAGAAGTACGTGGGAGTTTCTCTGTTATTTCGCCGTTGTCTTTGTTCCCTGAGGCTGCCGCAAAGGAATGGGAGAGAAAAGCATAAGTTAGTAGGCTGGCAGATGCCACAATACACACACACGCGCACACACACACACACACACACACACTATATAGAAAAGAATAGATAGTAGTCTTGCTTGAGCACTAATCATACAGCCAATAGCAGTCAAGTGTTGAAACAATTCATGCACCAAGTCTTTTTCTGCACCAAGTGTTTCATGTGAAATAAGCACAATACTGACAATAACTTTAACCTGCAGATTGTTTTACATGTTTACACCAAAAGCACAACAAAACAAGCCAACCACAAGCATGAATGTAGTTTGTATCATCACAGCAGTCAGCTGTCTATAATTCTCACAGCTGATAGCTCACATCCTTAGATGCTTCCCTTGAGACGGAGCAGTCAGGGAATAGTTTTTAATCAGAGATCCCATCTTAGAGTTTTAATCCACTCCTTTTAAACCCCTTAAGACTGGGGAGTTTTGTATGAGCGTGTGTGTGTGTGTGTGTGTGTGTGTGTGTACATGCAAGCATGTGAAGTATGAGCAATCCGTGTGACTGTATATGTGTGAGTGTGTGTGTGTGTATGCATGCAAGCGTGTCAAGTATGAGCAATTTGTGTGACTGTGACTGTGACTGTGTGTGTGTGTGTATGTGTGTGTGTGTGTGTGTGTGTGTGTGTGTGTGTGTGTGAGATTATGTGAGTAAGGTCCAGTCACCAGTCTCAACTGTGTTCGCTCCTCTTCTCAATCCATCTTGTCGCTGTGCACAGACGGCAGCTATATCTGGCCGTGTTATACTGAGAGATGGGTGAATGTATCGAGTGTGTGTGTGTGTGTGTGTGTGTGTGTGTGTGTGTGGAGGGGGGTATGGCTCAGAGGAGGAGCAGAATGGGGAACAAGCCAGGGTGAAAATGTGACAATTTGTCCCAGAATCAGCACACCCCCTCAACAGATTAACTCTCACCTATGATGATGACGATGATGCACACAAGCACGCACACACACACACACACACACACTACACACTGACACACATGAAAAACTGAATGAAAACTCACAGAACTTCAGACTAGTTTTTGCCCCATTGGATGACGAATACAGTAAGCAGCCAGTATGCTCTCGCTACAAATGCTTTTTTTTCTCTTCTTTTTTTCTGCTGAAATGGGGTTCAAACCAACAGACACTCATCACTTTCACACTTCACCCTCTGACGACAGCTCCCTCCCTCGTTCCAGTCTCACACTAGATAAGTCACCAAACCCACATACTGTCTTGTCTCTTTTGGAATTTTTCCTTTCCTTCTTTCTGCACTTTTTCTAATCTTCCTTGACAAAATTATCATTCCCATTTTGAGTCCCAAAAGCAAAGAGCTCTATTAACAGTTGAGGATGCACTGCTCAATATCTGAGACACAAACAGCAATGTATTGAACTGTGATAATTTGACATATTTGAAGTATATATAAGGGCATTCATGTTAAAATAGGCTAATAGGAATATATATTTTAATTTTCCACCAATGTTAAGAATAAATTAGAGTATGCTTAGAGAGTTGGGTTAGGTTGGGATATTCTCCTGTGATTGGCTGAAGAAGCCACAGAGTTTAAAACCCTAAGAGTCAAGTACGATGTGATCAAAGACATACCCAGCCATGTTCAAGAGCGAAAATAAAGTCATTTCTCTGCAAAAGGAAGCGCTTCGTCTCACTGTTAAAGACAAAATCCACTCTAAAACACTTTAACACTTTCTTGTATTGTTTTTTTAATTAAAAAATGTCATGAATACAGCATGAAAAACACAAAGTTGCATTGTTTGGCATATTTAGGAATGGGCATCGACATATACAACTCCTCTAACAACATAAGAGGAGAAACAAAAAGAGGAACCAATGAAAAAGAGACAAAAAAGAAAGTAATTGTACATTGCCCATTGTAAAGGGAATAGGTTCATATCTGCATACATACACAACATACAAGCATAGATACAACCACATACACCCCCCACCCCCCTGTTGTTGTCAATGTTTTTGTCTTTAGCACCAAGCCTTGCTGTGGAGCCCTGCAGAGACGCTATGTCTAGAGTGATATCAGCCTCTCCTGCTTGGACAACATGTGGGATGGTTTCCATCTGCATACAATCATCTTTAACACTTCAGAATCAGCTATTGGCAATGTATCTTACTGTGTTGTTTGGTGGTGTGTTTTTCTTATTTTGGATAATGTAGACGTAGACGACTTGATATCATGTTGAGATGTTTCCAGTGCAGCTACAATGGAGGTTGATACTACAAAATGTTTCAGCAATCTAAAACATCAACAGTAAACGTCAGGTTTTGGTGCCGGTCCCTCAGAATCAAAGAGCAAGAGCCGACAGGGAAAACTCTCACTTTCTTGCTCTTGCTACACTATCGCTATCGCTATTGCTCTCTCCACCTATACATGCTCAATGCAACAAGTTAATGTACTTGGGGGTTGTCAAAAGGCACTCTGAGAAAATGCAGGAAATCACCAACTGAAGTGGAAGTAGACAAGGCAGGTTGAGGGAAAGTGGGTGCAACAAAAAAGTAAGTTACAACACCTCATTACATAATACCTGGAATGCATTGAACATCACAGTTTGATGATATATAAGAGTGCAAGAGTATGTGAGGGTGGATTTTTTCTTTAACATCAGGGCCTTCAGGCTT